>NC_056737.1:418501866-418766866 GCF_019279795.1 Protopterus annectens | reverse complement strand
ATGTTCACCTCCCCTCCACAAAGTTTCAAACCACACTGACCTGTATCTATTAATTTTGGCAACACCTCTGTGATTCTTTTAGCTAGTATAGACTTAAACTCTTTGTAATCATGGCTTAAAATTGAAATGGGTCTACATGAAATTGGGATTGATGGGTCTTTACCATCTTTAGGTATTAAAGCTACTGCATCATTTTGTCCAATATTTTGTTGCTTCCCCTCCTTTTAAAATACTGTTGAACAAAACCTTCCAGATCTTTACCACTTTCTTCCCTCTAGTTTCCAAACTTCAGTAGGAATACCATCTTGGGGACTTTCCTTTAGAATGGTTATACATCACCATTTTTATCTCATCTCCTCGTATCCTAACTATTAGTAATTGAGCCTCATCTACTTCTATTCTTGGCGTATTTAATTCTTCCATAAGCATTCCCATTTGTACTTCTTGATTTCCACATTTCTCTGTTTTATATAAATTTTCATAAAATTTCTGAAATATTTCTTATACCTCTACAAGATGTCTGGTTACTTTCCTTTGTTATAGGGTCCCTGATCTTGGCAATAACACTTTCTTCTTTCTGTTGCCTGATGCATTGTGCTATAAGTTTTTGTGCTCTGGAGGAATTGTCAAAAAGCAGTTGCTTAACAGTAGTCTTTCTAAACTCATGCATATTATTGAAGTAGCCCCTTATTTTCTCTTTTAGCACTCTGCAATTGTACCTCTTCTTGTTCTGTGAGAGTCCCCCATTCTGCAATACTGTACAATGTGTTAGTCTAGCTAAATAATTCTTGTTACGTCTTAATCATATCTCTTTTTCTTTTATTTCCACCCTTTTTAAACTCCACTTTAATTGTATCCCACTCCCTAGCTATATTTTCAGAAGAAATTTCTATCTTCCCTAATATGTCCTGAATAATTTCCACTACCCACTCCTTAAATTACTCTCTTATTAACAGATAGGTAGGGAAGTGCCAATGTCTCATTTTTATTTCATTACCATACATTTTTATTTAAATTTTTAGCACATGATCTGAATAGTTATTGGATGTGTGTCAAAACTTTCAATTAAATGCATATGTTCGCTTGAAATATAATTTTTTGCTAACCTATCCCAGTTTTTGTACCTTGGGGAATAATACTCAAATTCTCTCAGAACTCCTGCTACTACTGGATTTGCATCTTCCATACCAAATTTTTCATAAATTTCTTCAAAAGTCTACCTCTTTTGTTATATTTTCCTTTCTAGGCCCCCAGGTGCATTCTCACAGTTGCAAATCAAATTTTGGTCCCCGCCTATAATTAATATTCTCTGCTGAAAGCTGATTATTTTTCCCAGAATTTTCTTAAGCTCTATTGTAGCACTTTTAGGAGGAATATAAATACATGCCAATGTAATCCCCCTTCCTTGCCAGTAGTCCCTTAGTACTGCAAATATACCATTGTTATCTTTTTTCTCTTCTATCACTACTGGAGCTCCTCTTGCAATAAATATAAGTACTACCCTTCCTTTGTCCCAATATTCTTCTGAATAACTATCATGAAATCCTTTCTTTATCAAATTCACAAGCTCAGTTATTTCCTTATGTGTCTCCCATAGCATAGCTATTTGCACTCTGCATTTTTAATATTGTTCACTACTCTTTCTCTTTTGTATATATCTGTAAGACCATTCACATTTAAAGATAATATGAAAAGTGTTTTCATTATGATACAAAGTTATTATTCCCATCTCTTATGTATAACAGCATTTTTAAATGTCTAGTTTCAGCTTTTGTATTACACAGGTTGATTGTTTATATAGTTATTTCTTATTATATCCATTTGAACTTATGTCACATCTTAAGGAAAACCCTCAAACAAAAAAAAATAAAATAAAATAAACATCCCCAGTCCCAGACTGACAGCCACACCCATCTTAATGCAGGATTGAATTAAACTATAATGAAGGTTATCCATGTTAAGATACATTTAAAGATAACATGAAAAGTGTTTTCATTATGATAGAAAGTTATTATTCCAATCTGTTATGTATAACAGCTTTTTAAATGTCTAGTTTCAGCTTTTGTACTACATGCATGCACTAATGTTTGGCAAGTTGATCGTTTATATAGTTGCTTCTTGTCATATCCATTTGAACCTATGTCACATCTTACAAGACTTTTTGCTTTAAGAAAAACCCTCAAGCAAAAAAAAAAAAAAAAACAAAAATTTCCAGAACGCATTAACTTAATGCTAACATACAAAACTATGTACCTCTTCAAATAATGAAGTTTAACCCTCCTAAAAGGAACAAGTGTCCCAGATTGACAGCCACACCCACAGGACTGAATTAACCTATAATGAAGGTTATCCATGTTAAGTTGCAAGGTAGAGCCTGTGTTTCTATGTCCCCTAAGTGCTGTCTGTTTTTGTCTGATCTTTATTCTTCTCCCAGACGTAGAAATCAACCTTCACAAAACATTATTTCCTAGCCATTGAAAGAAATAAGTAGTCTGTTTTTAATTGCCGCCTTATCAGCTTGTCCCCATGGAAACATGAGAACCAGATACACAGCCGTCTTCCATTACAAGCTTCTCTGGTTGCACTGAGAACATGTATTTGCTAGTGGAAAACTTCATTATATTCAATGTTCTTTTATTTACATACATGTCCCTTAAAACTTGCAATTTGATCAAGCCAAATGCCTTAATCCAGTCATTCACTTATGCAAAAGTAAGAAAAACATATCAGTTTTACTTATGTCATGCTCTTTTGTCCAGAGTTTCTTCTCTTTTTATACTGCAGTACCTACATTTCTTAAAATTGATCAAAAAGAAAGAAAGAAATAAGGGGAAAAAACTGTTTACTTTAGTATCTTTATAACACAGAAAAATAACTATAAAAGGCTTTACTTTATAGCATCCAGCACATCATGTCTTATAAAATACTGTTAAGAACAAAATCTGTTTTACTTGTGTTGCATTTAACATTTTACCTTAAATGAAGACAATACAATTCTTCCTCTCTTTCAGTGGTATTTATTACACACGTGTGGGAGCCTCATGGAAGGCACCAGGGGACTCCCTGAACAAAGGAATGCATAAGCTTATATGCTGGTAATACTGCTGACAGTAAAAAATATAAACTAGACCAATTAAATTAGTACAAAAGACAATTAACCAATCAGTGGTTTACCCTTAGGCTTAAAGCAGTTCACATTACTACATCTCTAGGCAGAAAAGGAAAATCAGATGCACTTCTATATAAGGCACATTTCCTGCTTGCAAGCAGGCTCTTGGTTTTCAGTAATTTTCCACTATTCACAGTTTACTCAGAGTTCACAGTACAAAGTCCATCTTAATGCACACCGATTATCACATACTCATTTTCCTTAAACACATACTTTGGCCATTTATACATATACAAGATATACATATACAAGATATACAATATACAAGACTTAGTATCTTGTGAAGCTATAAGAATATCGTGTACATATTGGACCAATACTGAACGTGGCAGTAACTGTAAATCCTGCAGCTGTCTGTGCATCTCTCTAGAGAATAGGGTTGGAAAGTCTACATATCCTTGGGGTAGTCGGGTCCAAGTATACTGTTGGCCCTTATAAGTGAATGCAAACAAATACTGACTATCTGAATGTACTGGGATAGAGAAGAAAGCTGATGAGATATCTATAACCATAAAACAACGTGCTGTAGGTGGGATACAGCTCAAAATCGTAGCTGGGTTTTGTACAATTGGAAAAACAGGCAAGACAGCTTTATTGACTTCTCGCAAGTCTTGCACAAATCTGTAAGCTTGTTTACCAGGTTTCCTTACTGGTAGAATTGGAGTATTACATGGACTTGTTGAAGGTACTATAATTCCTTGTTGTACCAAGGCAGAAATGACGGGGGCAATACCAGATGTAGCCTCTGCCGTCAAGGGGTACTGTGGTACCCGAGGTAACTTTGCTCCGGGTTTTAAGGTTATTTTTACAGGAGTGGCTGAAATCAGAAAGCCAACATCATTATCGTGAGTGTTCCATAGATGAGAGGGTGATGAATTTAAATGCTTATTTTTATCAAGGTCAGACTGCATACATATTGTTTGTAGAATGATATTTTCATCTAAAGTAGCCAAAATACTATCTTGTTTATCTGAAGGTACTTGTATATATACTCCTTCAGCTGTACAGAAGATAGTTGCTCCCATCTTACAGAGCAAATCTCTCCCCAATAAATTTAAAGGTGCTGAGGGTCCTACTAAAAATGCATGATTGTCTTGTAAAGGTCCCAAAGTTACTGGGATTGGAACGGTTTCAGAATATTCAATAGGAATACCAGAGACACCTACCCCTCTAGTTGTGTTATTGGAGAGGGGGATATTTATTGCTACTTCGCCAGCTAACATAGATTTAGTTGCTCCAGTGTCAATTAAAAATGGGTATGGTTTATTTTTGACAAGTAACATAACATGTGGTCCATTTTGATCCACAGGGATGAAAGGGCACAACTGCTGTTGTCTTTGTTCAGGGAACCTTCATTGTGATGGCTACTGATTGGATGGGGTCCAATTAGAATTCCACTGAGGTGACGTATCAGTGGGTGGGCAGGTTGCTCAACCAGATACGGACATTCATTTCTCTAATGGCCTGCTTGACCACAATTGAAACACTCTGTCTGATTATTATAGCTTTGGGGTGGGGCTGATCGAGTTTCCTGCCAGTTTTGTCTATTTTGGTTTCCTGCCCCTTGGCATCCACCTCTCCCTCTTCCCCATCCTTGTCCTCCCCGTCCACACTGCCCGAAGGCAGTACACATCTGAATTTGTGCTTTAACCAATTTTTCCTGTAAGTCCTGTTTTTCCTGTGCTAAGTGGAGAGGTATTGCACTTGTGTGACTAATTCATGCAATCCAAGACTAGGCCAGTTTAAACATACTTCCTTTAGCTTATCCCGTACTTGTGGGCGTAACACATCTATGAAGGCAGCCGACAATCCGCTCTGTGCTGGCCCTTTGGTGGGTTCTGGGTAACCAGAATAAGCCTCAAAGGCTTCAGTGAGACGATTTAAATATTCATCCACAGGTTCATCTTCTTTTTGAAGAACTGACTTGATTTTGGGCCAGTTGGGTGTGGGTAAGACTATTACTCTAATAGCATCTACTATACGCTGTCTGACCGCTTCAAACCCATTATCTTCTTGTGCATCATATTTTGGAATCGGAGTAGGGACATTAGCATGGTCCCAAATCCGTTTCATCAGATCAGCCGGTATGGCATACTGAAGAACTGCCCTGACTTCTTCTGTTGTAGGATTCTGTAAACAAATATGTCCCGCCAGCACACACTGGAACTTAGCTGGATTAGTACGGATAGACGGTAGTGATTTGGTTTGTTTGTTTGTTTGTGTCTTTCGGCTTTTCCTGGTTAGGGGTCACCACAGCGGAACTCTGGTCCACTAATGATTGGCAGTAGAGTTTTATGTGCTGGCTTGCCGGGCCTAACGTACAACCTTCAACAAAGGAACACCCATTCACGCATGTCGCCACACAGAAAACGCTCTAACTGAGAATCGAACGGGCGACGTCTAACTGTGAGGCGACAACGCTACCGCAGCACCACCACTGCAGTGATCTGGTAATGGCTTGAAAATCAACCGCCGACCACACCCTAGGTACTACAACAGTCAGTGGTTCCTGTGCACTTCTAGCATGGGCTGGGTTAGGTACCTCCCTCAAAGGTAACAATCTGTCGTCATCTGACGACTCCGATTCTGAATCTGGATTAAATTTATCTGGCCCAAAATATCCATCCCCACTGTCAATTATAGCGGGGAATTGGCCAAAATGCCCTCGTCGGTGTAAATGTCACTTCCCTTTCCCTTTATAATAGAGTTTAGCTTTAAAGTACATTACAGCTTTTGCATCTTTATGAGTCTTAATATGAGTTCTTGGTCCCTTTTTTCTATCACTTGTTTCTGGATCAGATTCACTAGACTGACTGTCCGCAGCCTGTTCTCTCTCTGTAGTGGTGGAATCTTTAGTGGTGGAATCTGGCTGCTGTGTTTCGGCTCCTTGTTGAACGAGGGGGGGCTGATACTGTGGGGGTGCAACTGGTGGTGCAATCGGTGTTGGGGGAAGCCAGGCATTATCGTCTTCTGACGATTCAATTATTTGCAATTTAGCTAATTCCTTTACAGGATAAAGCCCCTTAAAGGGTGGGTCCTTCAAGCATTTACTGTTTACTACATCTAAATTACTAGCACTGTGTTGTAATTCCCTCAATTGCTCTTTTAATTTTTGCTGATTATCTTTTAGGCTACTAATAACCGAATCCTTTTCTCTTTCTTTCACCTCTGTCATCCAATCATTAAATGCTACCCAGCACAACCCTGGTATTCTTCTCCCTTTTTTCCTTAACTTTCCTTGGAGATTAAGCAAAATATTTTTATTAAAAGTACCATTTTCTGGAAAGGCAAGTTTACCATCACCCTTAGTGAGGGCGACCCACTGACTTATAAATATACAACTGTCCCAGGACACACAAAAATACATATAACCAGCTAGTGTACCACTTTCTGGCTCCTTTATGGTCCCACACTCTCTCCCATTTTCACACAATAAGCTATACTGTATTTTACAGATTTTGCTGTGACATTTTGTAAACGTAATTTTCCCCACTCTCATATCTCCTTTCACTCTTATGTCACCAGTTTTTCATTTTAACTCACTCTCATACTGCACAATCAATAGCAGAAAAGAAATGCATGCCACTTACCTCAAAACAACTGAATGAGAGGAATTATTACATTTCTATAAAGTTATCAATACCAAATTTTAAAGCAGGCAAGTACAGGAAATGAAAGAAACACTGCCAGAACAGAATATTCTGTCATGGGCCCTTTCACTAGCAGTATTTCGTTCAATCCCCAACTCCCCAACTGCCGCAGCTGTTGTCAGTTCAGATCCGAGTAAATGGTACCAATTGTTGCATTTAATATTTTACCTTAAATGAAGACAAGACAATTCTTCCTCTCTTTTAGTGGTATTTATTACACACATGTGGGAGCCTCATGGAAAGTACCAGGGAGACTCCCCGAACAAAGGAATGCATAAGCTTATATGCTGGTAATACTGCTGACAGTGCAAAATATAAACTAGACCAATTATATTAGTACAAAAGACAATTAACCAATCAGTGATTTACCTGTAGGCTTAAAGCAGTTCACATTAATACATCTCTTGGCAGAAAGGGAAAATCAGATGCGCTTCCATATAAGGCACATTTCCTGCTTTCAAGCAGGCTCTTGGTTTTCAGTACTTTTCCACTATTCACAGTTTACTCAGAGTTCGCAGTACAAAGTCCATCTTAATGCATGCAGATTATAACATACTCAATTTCCTTAAACACATACTTTGGCCATTCATATTCTACGCTTGCAGTTACCTATTCCCTTTCTCTTTTCCCTCCTTAATGTTCTTCCAAAACCTTATTGATATAAAGTAAGGCATATCCTTTGGAGTCTCCTACAAGTTTAAAAAGTCATAAAAGTCCAATATTTCCAGGTTTTCTTCTTCTGTCATATTTTACAAATGTAATCAATGCTTTGTAATCCCACATTTATTCATTGATGTCCAAGTTGCTAGTTTTCTTCCTGTTGATCTCCATCTCCCAAATTCAGTCTCTGGTTCATTTCCACTGTACTCCTAGTTCTTCTAGTCAACTAATGTGCTTTTTTTCTGACTCTCAAGCTTTTTCTTTTGGAACATTGGAAAAGGTTTCAATGGCATAGTTTCTCTATCAACTTTATTATCAGAAGAATAAGAAGCAGAATCCCCTTCTATTTGATAGCTCACTTTTTGGTTTGTATTTCCTCCATAGCATGTTCTGCATCAAAAATGACTTTAACCTTCTAGGGAAAAATATTCTGAAGATAGCTGGATACAGCAGCTTGAATCTCAGACCTGCTACTTGACATTCCTTGATTACTGGAATAAATTTACTCCTCTTCTGCCTGGTATACAGTGAGTAATCATTTTCTAGAAACACTCTACAGTCTCCAACTTTTAGTATTCTGTTTTTCTGCCACAGTTTTGTCAGAATCAGCTATTTTTGCTGACAGGATTGCTTCTTTACTGGTACAGGTCTTGGCTGCTTTCTCATGGCCAGGTTTGTAGTATACATATGATCTGTCCTTTCAATTAACAACCACTGTGGAATATTGACCCACTGGCCCACTTGTTTATTTGTGCTTTCATAAAATTAATGCAGTCTCTTCCTTCCAGTTTCTCTGGTACAAAAGAATTTCAGGTTGTCCTATGTACTCTGTACTCTAATTCTGCCATTTTTGAAATATCTCCTCTTGAGCAATCTCATACACAGCCAGCCTTTTCTTTATTTCATCTTCTGATTTTTCTAGTTTTGCCAGCTCATATGAATATATGTTCAAAGCTTTTTCCATTTTTACCGGTATTTTGTTATTTAAATTGATATACTCCTTCAGCGTTTCATTTATTTTAATCATCACTAAGCACATTTTACTTATTTTTCCTCTAGATTACTGGAAATCATGTCTTGCACCAAACCTGGAACTCAAATGGATTTTTGCTGAACAGCTGCAGGATTCTTCTCAACTAGTATTTTCTCCTCACCTTTTATGATTGATTTTCCTTAAAGTTTTCTGAATTTCTTCTTTGTTGGCATCCAGGCAGTACACACAGTAGCTAGTAAATGAAATTTACCCAAAAAGACAAATTCACTAGCTCTCTTCTCTGAGTTTCTGTTTTCCCACTAGGAGAACTGAAATTGAGCTGTTAGTGTGCAACCATCTTAGAAGTCCCCTCTTCAAGTTCTTTTTTCTCTTTTATAATATTCAGAACCTCAAATACTGTTGGTGTAGGCTTTGATTTCTTTTTTCTATTAACTGCTTTTTTGGCAGCCAACAGAATTAAACTTAATAAGGCCTTAATATGTCTAGACTCTTTCTTTTGTACTTTCATTATTCATAGCCTCTTTTATTTCTACCCTGTTTTTAAATCTCATTTTAGTTTTATTCCACCCACTGGCTATAACTTATGAATATATTTCTATCTTCCCTAATAACTTCCAAATAATTTCCCCTATCCATTACTTAAATTCCTCTCTTTTTAACATGTAGATGGGAAAGCTCCACTGTCTCATTTTTTACTTAATTATCTTGCATTTTTATCTTCATTTTTATTGGTGCATCATCTAAAATAGTTACTGGATGTAATGTCAAAGCTTTCAATTAAATGCAAATGTTCCTGTGAAATATAATTTCTATTTGGTATACCCCAGTTATTGTGCCTTGGGGAATAATATGTAAATTATGTCTTAGTTCCTACTACAGAATTCCCATCTTCCATACCAAATATTTTCATAAATGTGGTATGGACATATACCCTCTTTTGTTATATTTTCCCTTCTAGGTCCACCTGGCACATCTTCACTATTGTAAATTAGGTTTCTGTCCCCACCTATAAGTAAAATCCTTACTGAAACTTGATTATTTTTCCAAAAAGTTATTAAGCTCCATGACAGCATTATTTTTGGAAAATAAACACCTGCCAATATATTCCTTATCCCGTGTCAGTGGGCCCTAACTACCACAAATCTATCATTAGTATAATTACTTTACTTTTTCCTTGTCCCTGATATTCTGCTGAATATCCATCCTGAAATCCTTTGTCAAATTCACATGCTCATTTGTTTCCACATGTGTCTCCTGAAGTATTTGGACTTTGTATTTCTTAATATAATTCAATACTCTTTCTTGTTTATCTATACCTGTAAGGCTATTTACATTCCTAGATAATAGGAATAGTACAGATATTATGATAAATAGCTATTGTTCCCACCTATTATGCATGACAGGTTTTTAGAATGTGTATTTTCGACTTTTGTGTTATGTGTACACACTAATGTTTGGCTGGCTGATCTTTCATATAGTTGTTTCTTCTCATCTCCATTTGAGAATATGTCATATTTGAAAAGTAAACAAGAACCACTCACAGGGGTAAAGTGTCTCAAAATGGCAAAACAGCAAACAGTATTCCAATAAATCCAAATGAGGACACTCCACAGCAAATAAAAGCAACCGTTTAATCAAATGCAAAATAACAACGATTGATACACTGTTAGAAGTTGTTTTTAAATAATTTGCTTTTATATATATTACTTACTACTAGAGTTTTAAGCACTAGCACTTTATGAGACAATTAATTCTTAATTGAGAATAGATGTTGATTGGATAGATCTCTAATGAGTTCAGTTTTAAATACTAGAGCTTGATACTTAGTCAACAGTCTGAAGAAGCATTTGCCATAAATGTGAAAGCGCTTACTTTTCTAACGGTGTACCGATCATTGTTATTTTGCATTTGATTAAATGGTTGCTTTTATTTGCTGTGGTGTGTCCTCATTTGGATTTATTGGAATATGTCATATTTGTCAATACACATTGTTCAAATGAAAACCCTCAAACAAAAAACTAAGTACATTTTCAAAACACTACTATCCCATTAACTTAGAGCAAACAAACAAAACTATGTACCTCTTTAAAATGTAGTTTAACCTTCCAGGTAGGAACAATTATCCCAAATTGTCAGCTACACCCACAGGCATTAACTAAACTAAAATTAAGGTGTGCTAAAGTGCATGCTACAGCCTGTGTTCCGACTTACACTGATTGATATCTGTTTCTTTCTTATCTCTTTCCCCCTCTTAGATGTGAAAAGCACCTTATTTGTTTTCAGAAAGCATTAAATTTTAGCTCTAATAAAAAAGTGCACAGGGTACCTTTAAATAAAACTAAATTGTAAACTGTTCTTTTAAATGCATTAATGTATTACGGCTGTTAGGAAGGCTGCTATCTCTTATTCACTTCCCATAATTTCAAACGTTATTTTTTACTGAACCACTTTGCCATTGTACCTGTATATTTTGCATTTCCCTAAGCAAAGAATGCTCAGAACTCTGAAGATTAATTGCTTGCACCTGCAGACAGCTTGCCTCCATGGGAAAGTACTCGGCAATAAATCTTTGTAAATTTCACTCAGAATGGAATGTACACCTGCCTTTATCTGCCGATGTCTTGATTGCCACTGAACACTTGCTAATGAAAAACAACAAGCTAATATCTTTGCAGATGTAAGAAATTTGGCATTTTTGTGGCTTTCACCATTTTGTCTTATTTTTAAAGCCAATTTCCTTACAAATAGCCCACTTATTTATAGTTTAGGCAAGGGCATTAAGCTAGACATTTGCCCTTGTTAAAAAAAGAGAAAACATCTTAATTCTACATATAATATTATCACTGCACTTTTACATTCCACCTCCAAGCAGCCCAAGATCACAGCATATTAACTCATTACAGCCTAGAAACATCTCTGGGCATTTCTGTAGCTACCTCCTACTTTCTCCTCTAGGCATCAAATATTACATGTTAATATTTGCATTAATAATTCCAAAACCATGCTGCACACAAGGTATTAGAAGATTTCATTTTAAATTTAACATGATGTCAAATACAACTGCACATCTATTTGACCTCTGGCTAGTGTAGCTAAAGAGATATTGAATATTATTTTTTGTATACTATTTATTTGTATTGTAATCATATTCTTATTTCTATAAATATTTCAACAGTTAAGTGATACTGACAGAACTAACTAGCCTTATGAAAAAGCTCACATCTTTATGAAGAAAATGCTGCTGGCAGTATGTGTGTTGCTTGAATTGTTACTAAGATATCATAAGCTATCTATTCAATGTTACATAATTAATACTTACTGTGATTATTGTAGCTTGTGAGAGCCAGTTTCAGACCTAGAAATGAATGAATGCAACCACTGTAAAGATTACTTTGTGCTGAACAGTTTGCTATTTACATTTTTCTGATAATACTTATGGTACTAGAGATAGGAATATTTGTTTGAACTGTGAGGTGATAACTTCATTTTTTAAAAGGCTCAGACCACACCCATTGGAAGTTATAAATTCAAAAGAGCTCATTTGGAGGGAATGAGTTAACATTAAACTCACTTTTGTCCAGCCTTTCTTCTCTTGTTATACTTAAAGCCTACATTTCTTACAACTAAAAAAACTACTTGTTTAATTTCTTTAGCAAATACATCAGTCATTGAAAAGACTTCCACCACATTCAGAATACCCCTGGCTACACACTACACAAATTTATTTTACTATATATATAACATGCATTTTATATGATGGAATGTTTTATACAATACTAATAAGAACAAAAATTGTTTTACTTTCAGATAATCTGCCTTTAGTGTTCTTCTAAACATTAATAACATAAAGAAAGGTACAAAGGTACATGCTTTATAGTCCACCCACAAGTTTAACAAAGCCAACACAACTCCAGTCTTTTTCAGTCACTTTTTCCTTGCAAAGCCATATTTCACAAATGTGATTGATTGTTTATAGTCTCCCATTTATTCATTAGTTTCATTGTTGCTTGTCTTCTTCCTGTTTATCTCCATCTCCCAACACCAGACTCCAGTTCAAGTCCAAGGTACTCCTGATTCTTCTAGTTGCCTCCTGTGCTTTTTTCTGCTTTTTGAGCATTTTCATTGGAACATTGTGAAAGGTTTCATTAGCAAAGTCCCTCTCTATGAACGTGTTAGTAGAATGAGAAGCAGACTCCCATTCTGCTTGCTAGCTCACATTTTGTTGGATAAACTTTTTTTCCCTCCTTAACCTATTCTACATAAAAAAATGTATTTGAGCCTCCTGGCAAATACTCTGAACACAGCTGGATACAGCTGCTTGAATCTCATACCTGCTTCTCAATATTCCCTGATTGCTGGGATAAATTTGGTTTTCTTTTGCCTGGTGTATAGTGAATGATCATTTTCTACAAATACTCTGCTGTCTTAAATGTGTAATACTTTGCCCTTCTGTCACAGTTTTGTCAGGATCAGCTCCTTCTGGTGGTATTACTGCATCTTTATTAATATAGGTCTCGGCTGCTTTCTTATGGCCAGGTTTGAAGCATACAGTCAATGAGCCCTTTTAATTCACAAATCCTGCTGTGAAAAACAAGTCCAGTTGCTTATTTGTGTTTTCATAAAATGAATTCAGTCTTTCCCTTCTGGTTTCTCTGGTACAGCAGAAAATCCCAGGTTTTCTCTGCATGCTCTGTCTTCTTACTTACCACTCTTCTGTGAAGCCTCATGCTCTGTCAGCTTTTTCTTTATTTCATCATCTGATTTTTTCAGTTTTATGAGTTCATCTGAACTGTTAGCTGAAGCTTGTTCTATTTTTTCCAGCCTTTTGTTATCTGAGTTGATATATTCCTTCAATATTTAATTTATTTTAATCACCTCTGAGTACATTTATTTTTTTTCTCTGAATTACTGGAAAACATATCTTGTACGAAAGCTGAACTTGAACTGTTTTTTGCTGAACAGCTACATAATCCTTCCAAGACAGTGTTTTCTCTTCACGTTTTCTGGTTGAATTTCTTTCAGGTTTTCTAAATTTCTTCCTTCCTGGTATCCAGCAGTGTACTTACTAGCCAGGAACTGAATTTAACCCCCAAAACAGTTTTAATTAGCCTTATTTTCTCACTTTCTGTTTTCATACTGGGAGAGCTGAAATTAAGCTATTGATAAGTGTGCAGTCATCTTGGAAGCCTAGAATTCTCTGTTACTTGAGCTTTCTATTTTAGCTTGACAGAAAGTTGAAAATTCTGCTAAGAGTGTGTATTTTTTTTTTACTTTTAACCCCATTCCCCTGGAAGTACCCCATCAGTGAGTGATTACTTCTCTTTAGTTCTGCAAGTTATTTTTAGTCCCTGCCCTACAACACTTTCAGACTGGAATGGCTCTTCTTCTCCAAGATTTGTAGAACTTTCACGATAAAGTATTTTACTGTGCAACTCCCCTCCTTCAAATTTTTTTCCCTTCTTGTATATTGTTCTGCCATAGGTTTATACTGACATATCTGTGTAAATGGTATTGATTCTTCTTTTATTTGTATCTTTATCCAGATGTTTCTACCATCAAGGCAGGTTTCTAACAGTATTCTTCTATTATTGTTAGATTCATATGCCCTTATGAGTAGGTCTAGTAATTACTCCTCCCTTTTTCCAAATTAGGTAGAGATGTATCTGCATACCTCTCACAGAATGTCCAGATTTTTGCCTCATATTTTTTTGTCTGTTTTTCATAAAATTGTGTTTTTCTGGAAAATTAGTGGCAAATCATTAAAGATTGATGTTAGAAAAATATTAACAGACATTTGAGTTTCAGACTTCATTCCCTTCAGAAAATTCATGATAATGCAAAAACCTGTTATTCTATCAACATTCTAAGTTTGTAAGAGCAATATTTAACACTTGGCCCCATTTTTGGGCCTGTGTCCTACTTTTATTTATTTCTTTGTCCAGATTTCTTGCTCTAAGAGGTTGAGAGGTATGTGTATCTGTAGACTTATTTCCCTCCCCACCCTGATAGGTTGGTCTGTCAAAGGATTACCTTAGTCCCATTGCCTCTACAAATATTTAAAGTGGGGAAAAGTTTTTTTCCCCAATTTCATATCATGCATTTCTAAACACAGTTTTGTATATCTATTTGAGTGTGAGATGTTGCTTTTTATTTCTATGAATGTAAACTTCTTCAACTGCATATTTTGTTGAAGGCTTACTTTTTACACACATACTGTGCCTTTATAATTGTGGCCATACTTCCTGAGTCTAGAAATCCCTGCAACTCCCTGCTATCAATTAATACATTACACTTAATTATTTTTTCAATGGTTACAATTTTTACAAGTAGCAGAGTATTATTACTAACACAAAATTTGGCTCTGTGACCCTTTTTCCAAATTTAAAGCAGAATATGCCTACAGCTGATACCTTAATATCATTTTACCACATATTTTACTGTAGGTATAAACTCTCAGTTTTAATCAGAGTTTCATTGTATAACAACTGTCTAGCAGTAGAATAAAGTTTTCAGCAACCCTAATTCATTTTCAAATCCCCACTTTTTAAAAGTAACAAGCAAAGCCATTTTAAACTTATAAGTGCCTAACATAACAGGCAAAACCTATCAGTGCCTAATATTTCTACCATTTTACTTTTAGTGCATTGACCCCTAGGATCTAACTATAACTAGAGTGACCTCAGAGATTCCTTACAGAAAGAATCCAATGCATAGCAAACCTGCCTTATGCAGAACATCTTAAAACCCTTTTCATCTACTCAGTCTCCTATAGATTACTGAGGAGTGATCTATGCCTGGCTTACAAGGTAGCCACAAATGCCATACCTATGAATCTCCTGCATATTCATAAGTCATACAGTACCATCAGTATGTCTAGGGACCTGAATGTTGTCTGTGACTTAAACAAAGCATGCTGGAGAGATAGATATGTGTCCCAGAAACTCCCCCCTCCTATGGAACAGGCTTCCCATCCACGTGAAGCTGAATTTGTCTATTACCCAGTTAAGTGCAACCTAGACCGCTGGATGGGGAATAAGACATTTACACCAGGCTTGGCACCCATGTCCCTTATGGACAGAGGTAACTTCTAAATGCCTGGCCCTCAATGTCTTATTTGGATACAGGACATCATTATTCTTTCAGAAAAAACTTGGCTAGGCTTAGAAAGGCCCCTGAGTTGTTAGCTTAGTAACAATCTATGAATAATGAAAGTACAACAAGAACAAGGAATAACAATATAAAACATTATTTTTTAATAAAGAATGCTTTTTATTCAGTCACTCTAAAAAGTAAAAAATAAGGAAGAAGACTGAAAATTTGGCAAAAGAAACACAGGCAAGCTGATTTCAGAAAAGCATTCGAGGTTGGTTTTGCTAATTCTGGTAATGAGGTACCAGAATAAGTAGCAGGAATCAGCAAAACCAACCTCAAATGCTTTTCTGAAATCAGCTTGCCCATGTTTCTTTTTCTCCTTCCTTTTTGTTTTTTGTTTTTTTTTTTACTTTTTAGAGTGACTGAATAAAAAGCATTCTTTATTAAAATTGTTTTTTATATTTTTATTTTTTACTTTTTAGTCTTTAAGTAAAATGTTATCCCTCTGACAATCATCCTATCTTATCCTTTGTGTGTTTGTCAGTTCAATGTCATAGTATTTTTTTTTAATTCAAATACAATCTTGTCAAAGTAAAAATTGGATTGGATTGTTCATCTGTTGGGGGTACCATTGCTGTTTTTCTTAAATCTCAAAATGGATCCAGTAACAGGTACACTGTGAGGTGAGGGGTATATTTAATCCTTTTGACTGCAGCTGAATTGTTACTTTCTCTTTTATTACAAAGGACATATAACAAAGGTATTCTTCTTTCTTCACATTTATGAAATCTTGGTTTTAGCACATATAATTTATTGATGGGATGGTGATGTAGGGGGCTTACCCTTCTGCAAAACATTGTGTGTGTGTGCGTGTGTGTGTGTGTGTGTGTGTGTGTGTGTGTGTGTGTGTGCGTGTGTGTGTAGTTTCTATGCAAACTGCAAAAGAGTAACAAATATTATACAAATTAAAGAAAAAATCATACAATGTAAAAGAGGTACCCCCCAATAGGTCTCACCCATCCATCTCCAAAATGTAAAACCCTACCGATCATAACATGGAACAAATGAGCAAAACATGTAACACGTACTACTACTTAACTAACAACTTCAACTAAGAAGCTCACAAAATGGTTAATATACGTTACTTTATACTTACAAAAGATCTTTTGATGAATGAATATGATTCAGTAGTACTTATATATATATCGGTTTAAAAAAGTATTAACCGTGAATGTGTGATAGACCCCTTTGAATGTGAAACTGCGGGTAACATGGACTTTTCAATACCAAAATGAGAAATATTCCTCCCTCATAACGAGGTTCAGTTGGGGATTATGAGCCAACCTCTTATTAGCAATTTTAAAGTTTCTAGTAAGAGAAAAAATATTTTCCCAGGACAATGACTGAGGGCCATTTGAAGAGAATGGAGTGGTGAGGAGGGTGCCACGTTTAACATTTATAAAAATCTACCATATAATTTAGAAAAGCGGTGTGTGTCTGTGTGTGTGTGTGTGTGTGTGTGTGTGTGTGTGTCTAAATTTATTTAATGTACAGTAACTGTTTCATTGCACTTCTATATGCAACTCTGTTTTAAATTTACTTTCTGTTTTAATACACTATATACATACTCTGTGCCATTTTCTGCATTGTGCCGCCTTCCATATGCATAGATGGCTACTTAAAAGGATCATCACACTATAATTCCAATGATAATATAGACAGGTAGATACATAGATAGACAGACAGCTAGATAGAAAGATATCACACACACACACACACACACACACACACACACACACACACACACACACACAGAGCAAAGGCAATCTGTGGTAACTAATCTGAGGAAATGCATGTAGACCATGAGTTCTTACACACAGATCAATATTTTTGAAAGCAAAATAAATAAATAAGTCTCAGCAAGAATTTTAATGTCTCTGCATTCCTGTGAACCACGTGCGTAGTTCTGAACTGCATCTTTTCACAAGGTATCCAAAAAATGAAATCTGGTATACAAATTTTAAAACTACACCTTAGTTCCAGGTTTTATTTTTCACACTACATTCAAACTCCTGAACCTCAGTTACAGTTACATATTGCTGACCCTGGCTCAGTGATTTCAGTACTGTTTATTGCGCTATTTATTGCTGTTGATATTTTAAATTCGTTGTTGTGTGTAATGCATATTAAAGGTGCAAAACTGTAGAATGAAAATTAATTTAGAGAGTGATGTTAAAATTTGTTGCAGGTCCAGAGCTGTCTTCAGACAGAAAATGAATCTACAAATGCAATGCTTGTTTTAACAAGATATACCGATGAAAGCTTTATGAATGCTTAAGAGACAAACAATTCGCTAAAACTTAGGCATCAGCAAAAAATAACAGATTCTGGCCCAGGATTTCTGCACTGAAAAATCTACTCCTGCCAGCCATTGCAGTAGATGGTACAAAATGCAAGACGTCAGGAAAAATAGTCCATAAATCTTACTTTCTCCTGAATAAAACCAAAAACTACATGTTGTGATGGAGGAACCCAGTGAGCTAGTGCTTGTCTTATAGGTTCATAGGTAGGTACTAGGCTATTGGCCCTAGGGCCTATACAAGCCTAGCCAGAAAGGTACATTGGCTTTCGCCACCCAAGAAAATTATTTTCCTGTGCCCCTGTCAAGCAGAACTACAGAAGTGATCCCCGGGGTGAATTTCCTATTACCCATCCAATCATCAAGATTTTTCTTGAAGAGTGCTAATGAGGAGCTCTGTTTGACATAGATAGGTAGTCTGTTCCAGAGTATGGAAAGTCTTTGGGACAGGAATCTATCCCTCCAGCATGTTCTGTTTATTGTGGTGACAAAGTTTAGGTCCCTAGAGCGTGTAGCTCAGAGGGATTGGGATTTCTTTAAGTGGAGCATGTCCAACAGCTCTGGGTTTGACATAGCTTTGTATGTTAGGCAGAGATCGCCTCTGAGTAGGCGATATGCGACAGAGTAAAGCTGGAGTTTTTTGAGACGGTCTGCGTAAGGCATCTGTTTGAGGCCAGTAATCCTCTTTGTGAGGTATTTTTGCAGCCTTCCAGTTGTTGTAGATGTCTTGTGAGGTACATACCAAAAGGGGCGTTGTACTCTATAATGGGTCTAATGAGTGATGAGTAGAGGGAACAATGACCTCTTTTTTTCTGGATGAGAAACCTTTTGTGATGAGGTGTGCCACGTAGAAGGATTTCCTGACCACTGTGGCGATGTGATTATCAAAGGAGAGACTACTGTCCACCTGTGTCCCAAGGTCTCTTATCACACTTTCGGTGTTAAGTAGACTACCGCCTATGTGGTAGTTCATGGGTACAGAGTTTTTACCAAAGGGGATGACAATGCACTTTTTGGCATTGAGCTTGAGACCATGTCTTTGACACCAGGCATCTGTCTCAGTGAGGCCCTTTTGTAGGATGTCCACATCGTTAGGAATTTCGATTAAGGCTCCTAGTTTGCAGTCATCTGCGAATTTAGTTAGCCAAAGACCTTCTGTGTTAGCTTGTACTTCAGAGAAGTAGATACCAAACAGGAGAGGACCCAGGAATGAACCCTGTGGTACTCCACTTGTCACTGGTCTGTAATCTGATTTGGAGTCTGCTACTTTCACAGTGTGGGTTCTGTCAGTAAGCCAGTTGGCAACCCATCTTGTGACATAGGGATTTATACCTAGTTTAGTGAGTTTATCTATAATTCCAGAGTGGGGGATGGTGTTGAATGCCGTGGCGAGATCTAGATAGGCTGTGTGAACCACCTTACCCTCATCTATGGCTTTGGTGACTACTTCAAAGAAGTCTATCAGGTTTAGGAGACATGATCTGCCTTTTATAAACCCAAACTGTGTGGGGTCCAGAGTTTGGAGATCTCCAATGTCTTTGTTTATGAGTTCCATGATGATACGTTCCATGGCCTTGCAGATGAGGCTCATCAGGCTAATGGGGCGGTAGTTCCCGGGGTCTGTTGTGGCCCCCCCCTTTGTGGAGTGGGATAACTGTCACGGTGCACCATTCAATGGGCACAAAGCCTGAGGTGAGGCTATGATTGAACATGGTACTTAGGTGGGGTGCCAGTTCATTCTGTAGTTCATGTAGAAGGCAGCCTGGGATGTTGTCAGGTCCCATGGATGCTGTGTTCTTGGCTTTGGAGAGTGAGGTTTTTACCTGTGCAGCCTTGATTACAGGAACTTTGCATTCTTCCGGTATAAAGATGGGCCCTTTAGGGGGTGAGAGGGGGGTAAAGTTAGCACTGAACCCATCTGCCAGGATGTTGGCAATATCAGTTGGTTCTATATATTTAGTGTCATTGTGCTGTAACTCAGAGCAGATCTGAGTGTTGCCATTGAGATTTTTGACATAGCTATAGAATGCTTTGTGGTTATCTTTAGAATCAGTGGCAGTTTTGTTTTCATAACTAGCTTTGGAGGATTTTATGAGGGATCTCAGCTTCTTACTGAGGCTGACCAGGGAGTTCCTCTAATCGTGGGATTTTACTCTTTTTTGCAACAGTTTCTTTCTTCTGTTGTAGAGTTTGTTTATGGCAGAAGACCACCAGATTGGCTTCCTTTTTTTGGAGGATAGCATCTTGGTTCTAATCATGAATGTGTTTGGAAATACTCATTCAACATAACCAAAGTATTGTACTGCACTTATGAAATGATATATATGCAGACATTTTGTACACAATTTATTTGGTGTATCTTGAATACATTTTACATATCCCAGGAAATGTCAGCCATATTGTTTGGCCTTTAGAGCATCCCTTCCTTCATTCATACATATGTGTGGAGGGGTGACATACACTACTGGTAAAATAACTTGGTTATTCTCCCCAGCACTAGAACAAGAAGTCTGGTACTCTTTACTTGTACTTTAAAAGGTTCAGAGTACAACAAGTGATTCAGCATTTGAGATGCTCAAACTGCTCTGTAACTGAATCATCTGCAGCAGCGGCTGGGACTTCACTCATCACTCTGGCCATTATGAATAGCTTTACTTTCAAGGTATCATCTGAAGAGATAACATGTCTAAATCTCTGACTGGGATAGTCTGGCTGATCAAAATCCGTCCATCAAAAATTAACAGTATGGTTGTGTTTTTAGGAGTGTGTGTGTATGTGTGTGTGTGTGTGTGTGTGTGTGTGTGTGTTTTCATTTAAGGCTGCTCAAAGTGCAGTGGTTCCTTCTCTGTCCCTCTGTGGTTCTGTCACATCTTTGTGAGTGTGTCCCTCGCCAATGAGAAGCTCAGCGTTTTTTCCGCTGTCTCGCAAAAGTGTGACAGAACCACAGAGGGACAGATCCACAAAGCCAATTTCAATAAAAAGCATTCTAATAAAAAACAAAAGTATTGCCACATCATTTACAGAAAGAAAACAGAAATCCACAGAACAAAAACTATGCTATGTCCTCACCAAAGAGCTCACTTTTTTGGAACTTTGTTTTAGCTCTTTTGTCTTAAAAAAGACTTCTTCAGAAATACAAAAGCTCTTAGAGACACTCCATTTTAAGTATGCAGTAATGATGTGATGAAAGTTATGTGCTAAAAAGTCATATGATGAATACAGTCACATGACATCTATAACACAAAATCACATACGATTGACATTTTTGTACTAAATGTTTTAAAAACAGAAATAAATCTATCAAAATCAAACAATAATTTATATTCTCACTGCCTTCATTTTAAGAATGCTAGCAATACTGATAGATTCATTCACACCTGGAGTGATTAGCATTATGTCTGAGCTGCCAATACATTTTACAATATTCAAAAAAAAGTTTCCCAACTCCTCCTGCTCTAAGTCATGTTAATTTTTTTTCCAGCACCAATAAAGTGAACTTAGTGGATTGCTAGTTAAACCCTTTCTGATGTTATAAACATACTCATGTATTCTTTCCTTTATGCTGCATTCATATTTGCCAATGCAGGACACATCACAGGATGAGCAATTAGATAAATAAACAACTGTTGAAGTCTTGCAATTTGCCCTGACATCTCCAAATTTTAACCTGTGACAATTTAATATTTCACTTCACCCATTGACATTAATCAAACTACATAACTTGCAGTGACTACAGTTCCTGGTCCCACCCAGTACTGTATACCAGTTTTAAGCTGTTCTTAGGCTTACATTTCAGTATATTTTTGATGTTAGCCCCTCGCATGTAAATAAATCTAAGGATGGTGCCTAATGTCTTTCTAGTATTGTCAAAATGAAAAATCATTCCCTAGATAGTATGGGTGAATTGTTGATGTCATATACATTGTTGCTGTAAGTTAAAATAATAAATTTCTTAAAATCAGTTGATTGTGAGGAGTTTCTACCCCCAACTTCATCGCTACCTTTGAGAGTAAGGATGAATCTCCATGCCATCTCTTCCTGCACTTACCTCATGGTGTTGGTCAGGAGACAATTGGGGTGTCACCTCTCCCTAAACATTCCACTGAAGTTGATAAACTGAGTGCAGAAGTTGTTGTCATCAGATATTAATCTGGAAATATTAATTCTGACTGGTATTCACTTGCAATACTACTGGCTTATTCACATAATGACATTTAACTCTTGCACATCTGTAATTAGTTTCCCATTTGAAGCTCCATTACCAGGTATTTTCTTTCTCTAGCAAACTTTTAGAGACATTATATCTTAAAATGTTAGATACAAGGTTTGTAAGGTACTGCATCATTCCTAGAAATCTTTGTAATGTCTGCTTGTCTTCTGGGTTTGACATCTGCAGGACTGCTCTGGATTGTTCTGTGTCAGACTTTATTTCCTCTAATGTTAGAATATGACTTGTGTATTTCAGGCTTCTAACTCTTATTTTATAAAATTTTAATCTATTTAATAGCAGGAGCAATCTCTTGTCATACTTTTCTTGGGTTTGATCTTACACCATAGCTGTCAACCTTCCATCTACAAAGTGAGGAACACTACCTCTCATAATGTGGAAAAAATGGGCAAAATGTGGAACACCTTCTAACAGCTTACTAACAACTTCAATTAGGGATCTCACATAATGGTTAGAATGTGCTATTTTATACTTATAAAAAGTTATTTTGATGATTTAATATTATTAAGTACTATTTACTGTGGATATCAGTTAAAAAAATTCTTAACACACAATGTGAAACAGAACCTTTCAATGTAAAACTTCAAAGAACATGGGTGTTTTAAGACCCAAAATGAGTAACATTCCTCGTAATGAGGTGTACTTGAGAGGTATGTCTTACACAAATATATCACCAGTTATACTTACAACAGTGACAGTTTTAAATTCCAAGATTCATGTGTGCAAGTCCAAGGACAGTGAGACTGAATATGATATGTAAACATGGGGAATTACCTACACAAAGTCTGAGATTGCTGTGTTTTGTAGAATTCATTTTTTTCTGCAAGATATGGTAATCTCAGACTTAGCAAATGTAAGTAACATAGTGTGGGGGTATAGTTACCCACATTGGGGGATGCAAGGGGCTTGCCACCTTACAAAAAGTAAATTTAAAGGAGAACAGCAATTTATCGAATTTTGCTGTTCTCTAATTTCACTGTCTTGTCGTAATTCCTGGACTTACAATTATGGCTATTTAATTACAATAAGGAGTTATTTACAACTTCAGTTACTTCTGTTATTTCGATTACTTTTGCAAGAGATCTTTAGGACCCCTTTGGTGGCGATGAAATACCAAACAGAATTGTGAGGAATCTGTACTTACCTCAAGTCCAATACTAAAAAAAAAGCTTAGCATTTGTCATTTTTGAGAATGCTTCTTCAGCTGGAAACAGTGGATTGTGTTATTTTTTAATCCCTTTACTCAGCTCTTACAGATCAACACAAATATAAATTTTGTCTTGTTTTACAAGAGTAGCCATATTTTTCATCCATTCTGCTGGCTATAATTGCTTCTTAGAGACACTTACAATTTCTTTATGCTCTCTCTGACCTCTGAGAGCAACTGATATATCCTTGCAGCATATATCAGTTGTATAGCATCAGGTTTTATTTATGTTATATTCTTCTGAAAAAACTTCTTCGGCCTGTAAATAAATCCACAGAGACATGACAAATATCTTTGCTATGGTTTTGTACATTATTCTGGTTGTTTCTGTGACTATGTGATTGCTGTTGTATATATTCACTCTTTACTTTCAAATTGTAACCTCTTTTTACCACTTTAAATTTTTCACTAGCCCGATGACCCAGAATATTAGATTCATAAGTTTATAGGGAGTTAATAGGTATGCAGTCCAGAACATCATTAATGAGCATAGCCCAAAATAGGAACCATTTTGCTCTTTGGGTTAATCTTTTTCTGAAACTGGTTTCCTCACTATTAGACTACAGAGTAAAACTACCATGATCTTCTAAGGGCTCAATACCTTTATAGTCTCAAGGAAGGAAAATAAGCTATCTGTAAATGAAAGTACATAGTAAAAGAACTGTGAATCTATATTTATTACTCTGATGAGTAGAAAAGAATTGCAAACTACAAATAACTTGCCATGTGAGTTTTAAGGCCAAATCCATTAAAATGTTGTGGTTAAGATGATGTAAGAGTCAATGAAATACATTTCTAAAGAATTGTGATTTAATTTAGACCCATTATGATATACAGCAATGAAGCTGAATAGGACAGACATGCCACAGAAGGGAAGAAACAACTAAGTCATAGGTTTTATATATGGCAGCTTAGACATCCTTTTGTAGGTACAGAATACAAGCTGTGGTTAGGGTGCAATTTTCCTTTAATAGCTTAACTTTTGTTTGATCATTTTGTTTATATTAAACTATCCTCTTATTAGCAAATAATGTGACACTATTTTAATAACATAAGCATCTAAAGTATGTGTAGGATCTTATACCATTTAAAGCATAAATGCATACATTCACAGAAATATTTCCAAGACAGACAATACTGCCCTTCTGGCCTGCCACTATACCAAAACAGTTGTTCCCATAATAAGTGTCTAGGCTGTTCTTAAAAACATCTACAGTAGTGCTTGATTTAATGTAATTTGGTAGTCTATTCAATGAATCAGATATTCTCTCAGAGAACCAATTAAAACACTTCTACATAAGTTGATGATTCTCTACTACCTTTTGACAACCCCAAATATTCCCGGAGGTAGTTGTCTCTAAATGCTTTATATACCTAAATAATGTCTCCTCTTAAATAACTGTATGAGACACTGTACAAGTTCACATATTTTAGTCTTTTATAATAATTTAAATTTTCACATCCATGGGTGCCCTTGGTATATTTCTGCTATAATATTTCCACTTTATTCATGATTGTTTTCTTATAAGGTTTCCATATTGTTATTTAGTAGTTATGTTTGGATCTAATGTAACTAACAAACAATGACTTCATCATTTCTAATTTCTTAGACTTTATAAATCTTTCTATGCACTCTGTAGTTCTATAACTATCATAAACCAATTGGTTGATATGATTAGAAAAACTCAAAGCTGGATCTACCTATACACCCAAGTCCTTAAATGAAGCTACAGTTTCAATCACTCTATGCTGTATTAAGTATTCATCTTTCAGTTTATGTCTCCCAAATGTCATATGATTGGTTTTTCATGTACTTATCAGCATATTATTCTCTTGTGCCCAAATGATTGATTTGGTCAAGTTCTTTTGCAGGCATTCCCTGTCTGTAACATATGTAATCAGGTTATCCATTTTCAAGTCACCTGCATACAATCTGTGGAAAACCTCAGATGAAAATCTGAAAGATACGTATAAACAAGTATGGGGTTAGGATAGGTCCTTGTGGGATACCCAGATTGTAACTTCAAATTTCACCTGTCCAGTTACTGTATGATACTCACCATGTCCTATTTCTAGGCCATGCAGCTATCCATCTTATCAAGAGTACATTAATACTTAATTAATCAATCAGTGTTTTGTGTATGACCCTATCAAATGCTAAAGTGAAATCTATACAAATTACCTCACAGCACAATTTTTCATTCATTGCTGTCATTATATTGTTATAGAACATGTTACAAGTGGTAATGGATCTATTTTCAACATATGCATGCTGATGTATAGTTTCAAGTCCCAACTTTTCAAATTCTGAAAATAATTTATCAAATATAACCTTCCCCATGATTTGTTCACAACATGAAAGTAAACTTATATGTCTGTATAACTTTGGGTCTGTGCTATTCCCCTTTACCTTAAAGTCAGGTTTAACAAGTGCATGTCTCCAGTCTTGAGGAATCTCCCCATATTTGTACAGCCATGTAAATAACAGATATAATGGTACCGTAAATTAATGCCATAGTGTTCTCAGGTCATTATTACTAATTCTGTTTCCTCCCTATGCTTTGTTAGGATCCAGTTTGTGACATTCTTTTTCAATATAATCTAATTTGATTTCAGTATCTGAGGTTACCTGGATGCCACTAAGACAATGTATCACCCCCTTTGTGTAGACAAATTGTTTTGCATAATGTTTTCTAAATAAATCTGTAATCTGTTGTGTCTGAGAATAAATTTTAGAATCTACACACAGTTTATCTATTTATATGTATTTACTTCTACCAAGTCTTAAGTATCTGTAAGATGGTTTCCTATTATGCTCAATATATTTATATACATTTTCATCAAATTTTTCATGATCTTGTTTCACACCATGTTTAATTTGTCTATCCAGCTTGTTTATTTCAGTTTTCAAATTCATAGTTCCTCTTTTCCATTTCTTATATATTTTTTGTCTCTCATGTTAATCAAGTATATTGTTCTTATGGAAATATATCCTCATGAAGTGTCCCTAGATTTTGATGTTAAACATTTTTTTCACTTTTTTGCATTCAGTTTCTCTTTCAAAACTTTCCACATTCTTTCTGCAGTATTTCCACTGAACACAACGCTCCAGTTAGCTTTATATAGTGACTGTTTTCCTTCCATATAATCTATTATTAATCTTCCATGCACTGATTTATATTTCAATTTGGAAGCATTATCTAGCAAAAATTAAGTTTTATAACCCCATGATCACTGGATATCCATAGTGGTAAAACTTGACATAAAGTCATTGTAATTTCTTTTGGGACACAAACAATGTCTAGTATATTTTGTTCTCTGGTAGGCCTTTTTACAATCTGAAGCAATTGTTGTTCCTGAACATACGCTGTAAATAATTTCCTTACTAATGTTGAAATCAATATTATTCCAGTCTGTTTCTGCTAAGTTTAAGTCCCCAGCCACTATTATTCTTCTCTTCTTTGTTTCATGCAAGAAATGAACAAATTCCTCTAGGTCATCACCACTTGACTTTTGTGGTCTATAAACTCCAAAAATTGTTATATGTTCCAGGGTTGGCTTTATTGCCACAGTTACACAATCTACACGATTGGTATTATCACTGAGCATGTAATAATCACAGGTCTCATAACAATATTTAATCCCCATCATAACACTTCTACCTGATTTTTTGTTAGAATGTCTTTTACAGTAAAAGCATTTATACCCTGACAGAACTGGTTTCCAATCATTGTTCATTAACCATGTTTCACAAATGACATCAGTCTTGTGGGAATGTAGCAAATTTCCAAATAAAAAATGTTTACTATAAATTATTGTAAATGCTCCTAGCATTAACAACCATCAGAGATGCATCAAATGTTTCTGTCTGTGAACTGTTACATATTTGACCTGACAAAAATACTGATTGTGTTTTGTCAAATATTGCAAAATATCTGCTGCAAAAATTATTTTCCCTGATCTTGACAAGTACGTGTCATCCTGTCTAAACACGTGCCCAAAATTAGTCTTGAATGTGCAAGACATTTCCATTTTTTAAAACAAGACATTTTTTTCATGTAGGTATTTACCCCAAAAATCTTTTCATTCATGGTGACCAGACTTTCTATATGTGATTTGTAAAAAATACATTCTAACACCTCTACAAACTATGCTCTCTAAGAGGGCTGTAAGTTCCTTACTAGCAGTCAGAGAGTCCTTGTGGATGAGATCATTTGTACAGACGTGAATAAAAAGAGATCCATTCTTCCTAACATTAAGGCATTCTAAGGCCTTTCTCATATCCTCTATTTTTGCACCTGACAACCATAACACTATTCAGTGTTCATTATCTTCTCTGCAAATGTAAGTATCAGTTCCTCTAATAATTGAATCTCCAATTACAAGAAAATCTTTTCTGACCAGATCTGAAGAATCTTCAGCTTCTAATACATTAATATCTGGTCTATCAATTGTTACAAAGGAATGATCTTCATCACCGTTAATCTTATTAATACCACTGTTTTCATTACTTATTAAATTTACAAGAATACAGTTCTCATCCAGCTGGCTTTGTACAGCCACAGATTGAGCCATGTTGTCAACTTCTGTCTTTCTCCTCTTTTATCTTATAGTAATATTCTTCAATTATTCCACATTCATTTTTGATTTTTACCTTTTCACCTGCACTGTGCCTCTTTTTCCTACATTTTCTTTTGGAAAAGCGATGCCTTTTTCTGTAGACTAAAAGTTTTTGGTAGAAAAATGTTGTTATTCCCTGTAATCTTTATGTTACACAACTAAGCAGTGCCCTTTTTAGTATGGATACCCTTTGCTTTATAGACATTAATCAGTTTATTTTTCTTCCTTGTTGTTTGTTGTGGTTTGTCCTTTCTTTCTTTTTTATTTTCTTCTATATGCTCTAAATCCTCAGATTGCTGCATACTTGTATTCAGAATTCCAAAGTTATCAATGGCATTATCTTGTTCAATAGGGGTTGAGTGATCTTTACTAACAAAATATACTTCCTTTCCTGTATGTATTATATTTGCTCTTTGCTTAACATTATTTATCTCATCAGTCCAGTTATTAATATATGTAACAACAGTTCTCCAAGCTATGACATTTGCACAAGTGCAATCATGATCAGTAAGTCTAGGTTTACTACTAATAATGGTAAGAAATTATCCAACTTTTGATGAGGAACAGAGATCACAAGTGTTATCAAGTGAGACCTGTCAATATATATTGCATTTAGTACACTGTACAATATACTTGTGCTTTAGCAAATCATTAATTTCATACTCATTCAAGGAATCCATTTTCAGCTGTAAATAAATAAAGAATTCTAAAATAAAAGGATAATCTGCTCAGGAATCCTTCACACAAACAGAAAACTGGTTAAATAAATCACAACTGATATTGAACCAAAACAAAACCCAACTCATCCTGTTTCACCCAACAAAGACTAATGACCAAACCACCATCTCTATTCTCATCCAATAAGACCCCCCATCACTCCAGTCCCAGAAGCCAAGTTACTAGGGATCACAATAGACCAACAACTATGTAAGATTCAATAAATACATATCCCTAACTATCTCCAAAGTTCACAAAAAGCTAGGGACCCTATACTGCTGCAAAAAGTACCTTACCTCCAAATCTAGAACTGCTATAGCCAGAACCCATCTCTTATCTACACTACTCTATGCATCTCCAATACTTACAAATCTAAATAAGACCGAGCTCAACAAACTTTCTACGTGTTATCAGAAAAATGCCAGATTTGTTACCAATGCCAAATCTTGTTCCCATTACTGGCAATCCTTACTTTCTCTACATTGTCTTGAACTTCCCAACTTATTATGTTTCCACCAACTCAACCTAGCTCATCAAATCCTATACTATCCAGAGAAAAACCCTGCCCTGTCTGGCCTACTAAACTTCTACAATTCAAATAGACAATTACACTCAACCAATAAAGCACTGATAGAAAAAAGTCCATGTAAAAATAGCTTTGGGAATCTCTTTTCCCTAATGATGTCTCTAACACCTGAAAAGGTCTTCCTCCTGACATCAGACTACAAAACAAAACTTCCACTTTCAAAAAACACCTTAAATCACACCTTCTCACCAATCATAGTTGCAAATGCAATGGCCCACCTTAAACCCTCACTACACAGCATGCAGTATTGCTTCCTTAAGCCTCTTATGTCTAAGTGATGTGGTCAGCATTGCTCACACACTTGAACTTCTTGTGAATGCTACTAATGTGTGCATTAGGTGCTCTTTGTAAATATTGTACATATGTTATTTTTCTACTTCCTTTTGTTGCTCTAATACTAAGCTCAGAGTGCAAGCAGCATATGTATCTCCTGTGTTCTATTATAGCTCCCTTCAACTTGTTTTAATTTTTTTGTAGTATGCTGTCAATTTATGCCACCTTATTAAACTCTGTAACATGTAACTAATACTACTAAATGCTGTAACTACTGTACTGTATGGAGCTTTTCTCCCTGGGTCTCCTCTGAAAATGAACACCAGTTGTCCAGTCGGACCATCCCAGTAAACAAATGTCAAATAAATAAAATAAAAATAAAGTAAAAAAATGATAGTCAAACTCAGTTACCACAGAATTCAGAGATTTTAAATCTTCTATGAGAAAAATCACACAAATAATATACAACTAACTATTAAATTAATGCTTTGACTGTACCATTTGTGAAAGTCACACAAAAGATGAAATTCTTTTATATCACATGCAAATGCATGCAGGAGCTTCTTCTCACTATTGCTTGTAGTCACACCTCTTTTTAACAGTAAAGATCAATAAATTACAAACCAGCACAATTGTTTCATATAAGCTCTTGATTGTTCTCTGCAGTCTGTGTGAATTTATAGCTGACTAGACCACTTGGGATGGCTAGAGTTTGCCTGTCTAAAACATATCAGTTTCTAATAAACAGTGAAAATTAGAACTAAAACAACAACATATAAATCAATGTAAATCTTGTCTAGAAGCTACCCCCTTCTTCCTACAGACAGTATAAGCAGTGGTAAAAGTAAAATATAAATCAAAATAAACCTTCTCTTATGAGGCAGCTTCAAAGTCAATCACAAACCAACACAGGACTATTCATATAAACTCTGGATTGTCCTCTTTGTAGTCTGTGTAAATTTATAGCTGATTAGGCCCCTTGGGGTGGCTATAGTTTGTCTGTCTAAAACCTGTGCTTTTCTAACCAGAAATAGTGAAAATTGGAGCTAAAATGACAAAATATAAACCAAAGTAAATCTTATAGCAAATAAATGTAAAGTTCTTTCTAGGCTCACACTTACTGCTGGACTACTCTCTAATTGGTTCTCTCACTTTCTTCTCTCCAAGAAAAGCAAAATACATTCAAAGTTTCTTCTCAAGTGACTTGCAGAAATGTGGCATGCACTTTCTGCAGGCATTTCTGGTATTCTACTTGCAACAAGGGAAAAATCTAATTTATGGAGCAAAGCTCTCAGTGTTCTACTAAGTTACCTTACTGCAAGAGCATTCTCTTTTTTTTTTTTTTTTTTGTGCACTTATCCCAGGACCTTACCCAAAAGATCTGCTACTTTCGCTGGATATTCCTGGAATAGATGAGAGCCCTATGGTCCATTTATTCCTACCAAGGAATCCCGATTAGACCTCTGTTCCCTGACAAGAGTCAGACAGTAGGGAGTGTTGCCAGCTTGCTGGTCCAGTGGGGGATATCTACTCTCTCCTCATGGAAGCACCTGCCTTGGCAGCTCCTCTGAGCTCACAGTTGTTATGCCCCCCACATGCTATTTGCACCTCAACTACTTAGTCCAAATTCACTATGGTAGTATAAACCTGGCCATTTCGTAACTCCACTGTGTGAACATCTAGGGCTTCTGCTAGGTGTCATGCATATGACAACCAGAGCCACCCCCCCCCCCTGGATGGGTGAGCCAGCAGCAGCCACTCATTACATCCTCCCCAGCAGGCTCCTATAGCACCTGAGCCACTAGTTGAATGTGGGTCACCAGTTATGCAGGCAGGGCTTTATCCCTCTATGCTACAGAGGCAGCTTACCATGACAATTCTTGGTGGTTACATTTAAAACAGCTTTATCACCAAAAATTATATTTTTCTACTTCCAAGCATATGAACCCTTGCAAACAGATATATTGCTTCACTTCTTCAGTCTTATTTTTTATCTTTGCAGTTATATTTTCCATTTCTGACATCACATTTCATATAAATGTTTGTCACAGTAGTTAAAAAAAAAGTTTGTTCAGAGTGAAATTCTAAAAGGAATGTATACTGCATAACATGCAATTTCTCTGTAGTTAGGTATTAACAATGAAAGTTATACAGCCAATATTCAACAACAGTACACCTGAGAGACCCATCAGTATTTTGTTGGGTGGAGTGCCAGCTGGGACCTGGCACACAATCTCTTTTGAAAGGAATTAGACCATATGAATGCCAGGTGGACTGCTGGTTGGAGTCTAATGGAGCAGCAGACTGCCTTGACTATACTTGTCATCTCTCTCAAAGATCCAGCAGTACAATGTTGGGTGGAGTGCCATCTGGCATATAATCCATGCTGGATAGATTCCAGAAGGATTGTCTGGTTGCAGAGTGGAGTGCCAAGTGGAAAGGTGGAGTTTAAAATGGCCTAGTAGACTGCCTTTATAAAATATATTTGTCTCACAGATATAACAGTACTGTCCTAGATGGAATATATTTTGGCACATGGCACACAATTTGTACCAGGTGAAGTGCCAACAGGGCAAGTAGACAGCCTTGACTACACATAACTCATGGTCTGTCAGTTACATGGAAAATTGAAGGAATGTATTTTAAAATATTCTCATCTCTGGGTGGAGCCATTAGGTCAAAAATAATGACATGGCTGGAAAAACAAAATTTGTAAGATCCTTTTTTTTTCCAATAATAACACTTAAAGAAGTAATTCTCCTATCTGGGTTGTTTGTAAAAAAGGTGAGTAATGGTAAAGTGACCTCACTGAGTAAAATCAAAGCATGCATATATACAAAATCATTCACATATTTAAGGAGATGTCTGTCATATTATGCAGAGCTAGAGCAATGATATCTGTCATGACTATGCTGATTTATTTACAGACTTAGAAAGTTTGTCAGGAAAACAAATAAAATTAAATTATTGTACAGTGTAAAGTAAACAACTATAGTCTTTGTGGGAACTTATACTTTACTTCTGTAAGTCTCAGAGGTAAAATAGAGCAGGACCTAAACTGACTGGAAGGCTTATGTGTCATTAAGATGTAATTGCAGCCAACAAAATGAGTGATTATTGTGGTCCCTAATGTGAAGAAAGAAAATAGTCTCATTTCTACTTATCTGTAAAATGTGAAAAAGTGATTGAAAGAGAATATCATCCAGCCATCTCCAGTGGCATAGAGTAGTAAGGCCCTGACTGTGGTTCTGGATGACCAGATTTGATTAGTGGCTTAAGAGTTTGGCAGAACTGGTAAACTGATAGAAGAGTATAATTGTGCCCATTCAGAGAGGATAGTGGAGCACAGCTGGCTGCATGCCACTTGGTAACCTAAGAGGAAGGGATGCAATGAAAATGCATGGCCAAAAGGTGGGTGCTTCATTCACCAGGCCAGCAATAGGTGGTAGCCTTCATTGAGAGTACATGGAAGTGTACAACTGAGTGATGAAGGTATTGTGGGCATCTGTAGTGATACAGAGTGTATGTTTCTCCACCTAGAGATAGTGCTGGTATCATTATAAATGCTCTCATAGCAGCGATGCCAGCTAAGTGCACAAGTAACCTTCAAGACTACCTGAATGACAGTCCCTTAGGATGGGTCTCACCCCTGTGATTCTGAAGACCCCCACCATGAGGGAAAGAATGGTTAAAATTCAGTAGAGAGATACTTGATGGTCAACAGGCATTGTGCAAAAATAACCTAAAAAAAGCATCACCTTCATGAATGTCACATGCTAATTTCAGTACTGGTTGCTAATCAAGATTTCTGGTATGTAAAAATCAGTGAAGCAATCTGTGCATTTTCTACATATAAGATGTCATGAGGAATGCACAGATTCCTCAGGCTTCAATTTGGCATTTCATCAGCAACATAGATATTCCAAGAGGCTATTGCACAACTAACTGAATGCTTTGAATATGTTGTAAACATTTATTAGCTAATATTATGGGGTCAGAACTAAGAAGAGAATAGTTGCTAAATACATTAATACAGCATAAATTCAACATAAATAAGAGCAAATGGAAAATAAATGTGGAAAAATATTGGTCATATTCTATAACAGTGTGTTAGAATTGACAGAAAAAGTCAGAGCAGTTATGTAAATGACCAAGCCAGAAGACAAAGATAAGCAAGTATTACAGGTGCTCATTTTTGCTTTTGTTTTGGAAGACTGCAGTATGTTGCAAAGTTTGTACCTAGTACATTTGAGATAACTATGACTAAGAAAGTTCTTTAAAGACACACCCTAGAAATGGAGCTATGCACAAGAAAAGAGTTCTGAAATGCTCAATAAACCATTTAAGATGCTTATACATTGAAATGGTGCTGTATAAATAAACCAGTAGTGTTGTGAATATATGCTGGTTAGAATGATATAGTACCTGTTATCTTGCAAGAAAATAGACCAGCTGCTTGTACATCAATGGTTACAGATGCACAAAAGAGATATGCCTAGATAGACTACAAACTGTTAATAATGATTTATGGAGTTAAAAAATTCCATAAATATGTCTGTAATAAAGATGTTCAGGTAGACAGAAAAAGTCAGGAGCAGTTGTGCAAATGTCAAAACCAAAAGACAGGCAAACACTACAGAAGTGTTTGAAATGATGCAGTCATTTGTAAACTATGTACCTAAAATGTCTGAGATAACTATGTCCCTGTGAAATCTGCTAGAACAAAGTATAACATGAGAAGAATCAAACTGTGAAAAGAAAAGTTTTCAAACACTCAAAAACCAGTTAAAGATGTTCCTACATTAAAACAGTGTGATGTGAATAAGCTGTTTTTTTTTTTTTTGTAAGTAGATGCCAGTTAGAATGATACAAGGGCTGTGATCTTACAGGAGAATGGACCAGCTACCCATACATTAAGAGTAGCACAAAATAAATATGGTCAGATAGAAAAGGAACTGTTAACAATGGTTTATGGATGCAAGAAAATCTATGAATTTTCTGTGGTAAAGAAGTTCAGGCAGGAACCAACCACAAACCCTTAAAACATATTCAAAAAATCCTTGCTTAAGATACATCCAAGACTGCAGAGGTTATTAGTTTACTCTACAGAATTATGATCTAAAAGTAAAATATGGACCAGGAAAGAAGCTATGCATCTCAGTTATGTAGAGCACATTTACCAGACGTGTATAAAGGTTTGTTGGAAGAAGAATTGGAGATTCTTTGTATAATACAACTGATACTAATGACAGAAGAAGTAAAAGAATGTCAGAGATGTACTGATGCAAACTTGGCAATGCACATACCGAAAGATATAACAGTAAAATTCTTATCATTAAGTCCTAGTTTCATAGCACAAAGTGTTTAAGGCCTAACTATAACTTAAACAGCTCAAGATTGATTAGTGACTTGGCACTGGTGGAGCCAAGGGAGGTTGGATGATAGTGAATAGCTGACATTAACTCACCCATTATGGGGGAAATAAATGGTCTGACACATGCATTGCTAGCACCTACTGGAGACAGAGGTACAAGGCAAGCAACACCATTTACCGGGGACAGGCATGGCTCTGACAAGCCATATCTGCACAGAAATGTTCATGGGTCTTGAGTAGGAATGCACACTACCACAGAAGAAGATATAGCAGGCCCTCACATCAACTGTCAGGGGAGGCGCCATGTCACAAAATGGAAAGTACACTCATGGTTGCTTGTATCATGGTTTTGCTATAACCGACTCTTGCTCCAGTGTTGGAGAACAGGGCAGTTAATGATAGTTAGATGGTTGGCAAGTGCAGGACAGGGAAAAGGGATAAATAAAAAATCATCAATATGAAAAAAAAACTCAGTCTTATTTTACTTTAAAGCCAAAATATGTGTTTCCATGGTTTTATACTCATAGCTGAGAAAATAATATCTCACTGTCAAATAAGAAAACAGCAGTATCAATTCAAATAGAACAAGGAGAACAAAATTGTGTGAACTTAAATTCATGCTATAACAGCTATCCAAAAGATGAGACATTAATGGATATACTTTATGATTGTCCTAGAAGTGAAATATATCTTCATTCACTTATTAGTTACATTTCAAAGAAGCCTTGTATCTCATGTGAATAAGGTATTATGCCAAGTTTCCTTAAATTTATTTATTTATTTTATTTATTTATTTATTGCAGTTGGTTTACCAGGATAGTCCATTGGGCCTCGAAGAACCCGTTTTCAATGGAGTCCTGGGGAGAAAAGCTCCAGAACAGAAATATATCTACATTAACATTGACGATAGTTTCTAGGTACATCATTGTAAAAGAGAATAAGCAAAATATAAATGTTCGTTAAAATTGATAGTAACAGCCTTGATACATGCTATAGAAGCAAGAAACACAAACAAAGCAGATTAATGAGCAAACATAGAAGATGGTAAGAAAGGGCATATGGTAGAGTTGGTTATATAGCAGAGTATGATTATGAGGGGTGGGTGCATGAGCACTCCCATAGAGATGCTAGGTGTGAGAAAAGAGATTTCTTGAAGGTAGAGTGGTTAGTGGTAATGGATGTTAGGTGGTAGAGAGTTCCAGAGGCGAGCGAGGCTGAAGGAAAGAAGGTTTTTGCCTGGGGGATGAGTGGGTTTGTGAACTTCTAGTAGATTTTGATTATTAGACCTTAGAACTCTGTTTGGTAGGTGCATTTTAAGGGCAGAAGAAAGGGAGGGACAGTTGGAGGGGTTTAGAATCAGTTTGTGGGCTAGAGTTAGTTGAGTGTAAGTGAGATAGTTGGGAAGTTCTAGCCATTTTAGTTTATGGAGGGAGATACAGTGGTGAGTGGAAGACCTATGAGAGGTGGCGAATTTAGCTATTTTGTTATAGCATGAGGAGAGCTGTTTTTTTAATGAGGACTGAAGATTTGTAAGTAGAGGGGCACCATAGAGGAGGGAGGGGATAAGAAAGGAAGTAGCTAGAGTGGTTTTAGTGGTGGATGTAAGATAAGCATTTTGTCTATACAGAATACAAAAAAAATACAAAATAATCACACTGATTGACTGGTACAACACAGATAAGTATGATTAATGCATTAAAGTCTGTATTTTTGAGATAGGGTCTGATGAAGCCCCTTTGGTGTGAAAGTGCTCATCTGTTATATATTTTTATTGTTTTTACCTTTGTGAAATTAAACAAGCATTTTATATAGTGCTGTGTTAGCGGGTTCTTTATTTTATTTATTGCTTTTGAATTTGTTATTGAACCAGCTTTCACCTGCTCGGTTTGATTCTGTTTCCTGACTTCATCAGAAAACTGAACATCTGACTAGAAGATAACTTTATATTGCAAACTGACCAATCAGAAACAACAAACAATAATTACAGTAATTAAGACAAATAGTAAACCTAAAAGGTAAAAAAGCACAAAATTGACATAACACAATACAAAATAATATGATATTTAAAAAAATTACAAAAAATATATCTGTTGTTGTCTATCTTCACTTAATCCTTGACTATGGGTTTGGTTCCAAACCTCGGAACTGACTCAGCCATTATTCCAGGTTGCACCTTCCAAAAACTCTCAAGCTAAGTTCTACCCATAATGCTCCTCACAAGATTACCTCAGATCTCTTTGCCACTTCAAAGTGCCAGATGGGTTCTCTCCTCTGAGCTCTCGAGCAACAGCTAAATACATTGAAAACTGTAAGGTTTTCATACATTTCCTCTTAAAACTATATTACCTTTCATTTATTCAACTACCTGCTCCTCTTAATCTCTATTATATAGTTTTTCCTGTTTGCAGGTGATCTTTCTCCTCATTTCAGTAATCTCTAACTTATCATCATTGGTACCGTTTCCTTTACCTTGGCTGGTATTTCTTAAGTACCATTGTTGGTACGACTTTTCTGTCCCTAGTTTAACTTTAAAAAAAAAAAACTTTCTATAGCTCTTTCAGCCTCATCTGTGTGTGTGGGGGTGTGCGTGACTTCTCTCTAATGGCAGACAAGCCAGTTAAAGGGAATTCTGGCTTCAAAAAATGCCAGAAGTGTTACAGAACACTTCCAAACTCCGACAGACACATTCTTTGTGTCTACTGTTTGGGGTGGCATATCTACAGGAAGACTGTGCCATTTGTCACAGTTTTAGCTATAGGGCACTAGTCGACCATAGAAATAAACGTATCCTTAAGGGAATGCTTAAATCAGACTTTGACAAGGCCTTATCTGGCTCCAAAACTGATGCCAGTTTACATTCCTCCTCATCCTCTTCTACCAAATTGGACAGGCCTAAGAAAAGAAGCCAGTCAGTTCTGACACTTACTTTGGAACCACTGGTTAAAATAGCCAAGGTCTCCACGGTTCCTAAAGTTTCCTTGGACCGGTGGGTCAAGTGACTCAAACTTTGGTGTCATCAGTGCTGATTTCTGAATACATTGGTGCTGATTTCTGTTTCATACTCTCCTACTTCAATGCTGACCAAACCTCTGGAACTGAAGGAGTTTTCCTTCACAGAACTGCCATGCACCAGCTATTCATCTTCAGTGGACCCCTTTTTTGGATAGTCCTCCTAGTCCTTTTCTGGAGAACCATCCACCTAGATCTCCTTTGGTTGCTTCTGTCCAATCCACTAAGAGTCTAACAGAATCCAATATCATGAGATTTGTGGATCAGCTCCTTGCGGCGAGGGGATTACCTCCTTCTATGGTTCCTAGCAATATTGGCTCTGGAACCTTGCCTACTTCCACTCCAGTCTTTTATCCTCTTTTAACTCCAGATGACACTTTGGAGCCCCTGGTTCCGATCTTCCCAGCTTCGACTGTTCTGGTGTCGGTCAGAGCTTCTACTCTGGCACCGATATCTACCCTGAGTTCTTCGGGTTTGTCAGATCTGGAGACTTCCCGGAGTCACAGTTTGTTGCAAGTTCCAGAGGCAGGATTCAACTTCAGTCTTTTCAGAGCCATTCATGCCCCTTGGTGCTTCAGCACGTGTAGGTTCAATTCTGGTTTCGGCAGCAGCCTCACCTGTGCTGGGTGGGACTATGGTTCTAAATGACAGTCAGACCAAAAGAAACTCTGAAAAAATAACGGAACCAAAAGCCAAAAAGGAAAAATTGTGAACAAAAGCAAATAGGTTCCACAAGGCAAAGTAGAAAACACAAATTTCTTTATTCCAATGCAGGGGTAAGCGCTTTCACAGATACAATCTGTTCCATTAGACCAAACACAGAAACACACATTAATTGCTCTTAAAAAGATTCAAAACAACCAATCAAAAAATGAGAATGAGAATGACATCATAATTAAAGGTTCATCATAATAATTAGAACAGATCTCTGAAAGTCACAATAAAATATGTGTAGAAAAAACATAAACAAATAAGTAAATACAGTTACACGTAAATGTAATTGTAAATAAGTATAAATATTACTAAAATCTATAGATAAAAATACAAATATATACACACTAAAAACTTCTTAAGAGATGTATAGAAAAATACATATACATACACATATATATATATATATATATATATATATATATATATATATATATAACCCATATATTTAAAAATTAGTGTTTCAAAGCCTTAGCCTTAAGAAAAGGCTTAAGGAAAACTCTATTATTTAAACATGGAGGTTTATCAGCTTGAAACTTCAGGATCGACTTTTGTTCATTAGATTCTGTTTTATTTCCAATGTCACCTCCCCTCATGGTACTACGAACAACTTCCAACACTAGAAACTTAAATTTGTGCCCTTCTCCTTCTTTAGCAACATTTACAGCTAAAGCACTACTTTCTTTGTTGTTTCTAATATCTCTAAGGTGTTCGAGTATTCTATTCTTGAACACTTTATTGGTCTTACCTACATAATAAGAAAAACAAACCATACAGTAACAAAAAGAAATGCTTTGGGTTTGGCAATCTGCATAAAAATTACTTTCTATTTTAAAACCTGAAGATGGATGGGTAAATTGACCTCCCATATGTATGTGGCTGCATGCTGCACACCTACAAGTGTATGTACCCAGTCTATCAGATACATGGTAGGATTGAATATAACTAGACTTATAGCACAATTGTTTAAGTGTCGTATTGTTTCTAAATGTAAAGGCCGGTTCATGACCTATCACTCCCTCCAATTCATGCACAGTGGATAAGATATCCCAGTTGTTTTTAACAATCTCACATGCTAAACGGATGTCACTAGCAAATGTTAGTGGCATCCTAATCTTATCATTACCATTAGACCTAAAGGTACTTTCATTGACAGGTGCAGCATTAATGGCTGAGATCTCACTGCTAGATGCATTAGTATTGGAAGGGAAAAAGAAAGGTCTACATCTATCTTTTCTATATCGCCTTGCCTCTGCTATAAGATTTTCAATAGTCTTACTATCATACCCTCTCTCAATAAACTCTTGCTTAAGATTGTCAAGGGCTATGCTTAATTTAACATTATCATTATGGAGTCGCATAATGAGAAAAATCTGGCCCTTAAGTACATTTGACTTAGTATGGTTGGGATGCATGCTCCCATAGTGCAATATATTATTCTTCCTAACATTCTTTCTAAATAATGTAGTTGATACAGTACAGAGATTATCCTTTGTGATTTTAACATCAAGAAAATCTATCTCAGTTCTTGAATATTTATGGGTAAACTTCAAAAAGTTCAGTTGGTTCAGAAAACAAAAAAAAAAAATTCTAGCAATTGGACTTCTGTACCAAGCCACAGCAAAATAATATCGTCCACAAAACGTTTATACCAACCAATGTAGGTAGAAAACAGGCTCATCAAGTTCGCAGACGACTGCAAACTGGGCGCTATAATCAACTCTCCAGCTGACACAAACATCCTTCAAAAAGGTCTCACAGAGACAGATAACTGGTGCCAACGCCATGGTTTAAAGCTAAATGCCAAAAAATGTATAGTCATACCCTTTGGCAAAAACAATGTGCCCACAAATTACCACATAGGCGGAAACCCATTAAGTACAGAGAAAGTTATTAGGGACCTGGGGACCCAAGTTGATAGCAATCTCTCCCTTGAAAACCACATTGCAAAAGTGGTTAGAAAGACCTTCTACATAGCCCACCTCATCACGAAGGGTTTCACATCTAGATCAAGAGAGGTAATTGTGCCCCTTTATTCATCCCTCATCAGGCCCATCATAGAATACAATGCCCCTTTTGGGATGTACCTTACCCAGCACCTGCAGCAATTAGAAAGACCCCAAAAGTATCTCACCAAGAGGATCAAGGGTCTCAAACAGATGCCATATGCTGCTTGGTTAAAAAAGTCCAGCTCTACTCAGTTGCATACCGCCTACTTCGAGGCGATCTATGCCTGACATACAAAGCTATGTCAAATCCAGAATTAATGGACATGCTCCACCTCAGTAAATCTAAATCCCTTAGAGCCACATGCTCGAGGGACTTGAACCTCAGCACAGAAATAAATAGAACTTGCTGGAGGGACAGGTTCATAACCCAGAGGCTCCCTTCGCTCTGGAATAGAATTCCAGTTCATGTGAGGCAGAGCACCTCACTGAATCTCTTCAAGAAGAATCTCGATAAGTGGATGGGGGATCGTAGGTTTGTCCCAGGGATTACTCCCGTTTCACTATTAGACAGAGGCACAGTAAACTAAACCTTAAAAAGGGCACAGTATACTCAAATCAAGGAGTGGCGTAAGCCATATAGAATCGGGCTAGGCTTATAATTGCCCCAGGGCAGACAGCCTAGTATGAACCTATGAACCTATATATATTTTTTGTCTCCCAGTTAACCAAAGACAGGTTGGCGTAGCTGCTGGCACAAGCTGTGCCCATAGCTACACCAACCTTCTGTATGTAATATGTATTGTCAAAGATAAATATATTATTTTCAAGAATTATCTCAAGTAACATACAAATAAGATTCACTTTAGTATCTGAAAAATCATTATGATGCATCAACTCTCTGATGTTATCAATGCCCCACTCATTGGGTATTACAGAAATAATGATTCTATATCTAATGTAAAAAAAAATGCAATGACTAAACAGGATTTTTCTATGGTTACTCAATTCACTAAGAAAAGTCTTAGTGTCTCTCAAAACAGTATGGCACTTATCTAGAATAGTATGCAGTTTTCTCAACATATATCGAGAGAGGCTGTGTAACCCAGCCTCTGCCAAGTACTATGGGTCGCATTGATGGACTCATAAGTTTCTTATGCACCTTAGGAAGGCCATAAATTACAGGTACTACAGCTTGATCCACTTTAAAGTAGTCAGAAAGTTATTAATTAATCATGCCAGTTATAAGAAGATCAAAAATTCTGCCTTTTCAATAATACTTTGAAGTAGAGTGGCAGGTATAATGGCATATGTGCAAGTATCAGTAAGATGTCTAAGCATACATTCTTTATAATGACCTTTATCCATAACAATGATCCCACCCCTTTATCTGCAGGATGTATCTCAATGGCATTCATATTCTTAAGTTCAACCAAAGCCTGTATCTCTTCTACAGGCAAATTTACAAAATTATTAACATGCCTGTTAGGAAATACATCTCTAAGTTGTTTTTCACATACATCTACAAAAGGATCTATTGTAGAATTACTTGGTGGAATTTAAGTACTTGGTTTCCTAAAAATACGTTCATTAACATTCAAATTAGAATTACCAAACTGTGCTTTTAGAGTAAGAGTTCTACCAAACATATGCAAGTCCTTGAGAACTTCAGTTAGGTTAGCCTTTTGTGCAGGCACAAACGACAATCCACTATTTAATAAAGATAGTTGCAAGTCAGTTAAATCTATAGAGGAAAGATTGAACACTAGACCTGTTTTTGTCTTTTCCCTGTTCTCATATTCTCCTCCTTGCTGTGAAGACATTGCTGTCGTGGATTCTGGGGGCGATTACTGAATCTGCCCCTTATGGGTAAGGACTCTTTGAGTAAAAAATGACCCTGTGTCTGGCCAAAAGCATTTTGAGCCTGTTCCATCGTACTAGTATTCAAAAGCAATGGTTTTGTTGGTTTAGATTTAACTGCTACTCCATCAGGCTCACTGGTAGCGTTACTACAGCTAGCTAAATTGTTAGCAAGTTCTACAGAAGAATGACCACACTGAATAGTACTGGTGGAGCCTGGTAAAACAGTATTGTCTAGTGCTACATTTTTAGCAGCATCCAAATAAGTTGTGTGTTTAGTGACAACGCTATCATCCCTCGTTGTTCTTTGCTGGTTAGAGCTCCACCCACTTCCTGTTGCTACCTGTGCATTAACATTAACGTCATTGCCTTCACGCTTCCAGGAAAAGACATTGCTGTGCCTAAAATCTCGGAGGTCTCGTTGTATCTTTCTGCCTTTTGCAGCAGAAAGCCTTTTATCATAGCCTGCAATATTTTCAACCAAGATATTCATTCTGTCCCCTATAATCTCATCAGAATACATATTAAAAATTGCATTATGAAGGTCTTTGATTTCTTTAGATAATGACTGCTCTTTGGGTCTAAAAAAATCAATAAGTATATTCATATATTTAGTGCTACATTCAAGGTTTAATAATTGCCAGAGCTTTACCAGCTCGGGATATGTTTGCCCATAACTGGGCATTGTCAAAACTCTAAGCCCTTTTGGTGCAATATTAAGATCTAGTGAAGATTCAAAATAAAAACTTTGCCACTGCAAATGTTTGAATCTATATAGCTTATTCTCTAGTTCACAGTAACCTCTATTGAAAGAAGCAATCAAGTTAGAATTCTCTTCTGAAGACATTCTCTACTGTAAAACGCAGGCTTACAGTTTCACTAAGTAGAGGGTTTGTTTGTGTTTCTGTGTTTGGTCTGATGAAGCAGATTGTATCTGTGAAAGCACTTGGAATAAAGGAATTTGTGTTTTCTACTTTGCCTTGTGGAACCTATTTGCTTTTGTTCACTATGGTTCTAAATGAGTCTGTTTAGGTTCTGGGCTCCCATCCCTCTATGGGGGGCCTGCCTTCCAGGCCAAGGAGTGTCTTGTCTTGTCCATTGTGGGCACTCAGTCTATGCCATTCTTGTCGGACCAACCTTCTTTCCCTTCTCCTTGACTGGAGCTTCCCCTGTCTTTTCTCCAGGATAGAGGGCACAAAAATCTCAGGATCAAACCACAGTGGTTATGTTCTCTTTGAACACCTCTCCAGAACACCCCACTGAAGAGGTACCTTCAAAGAGAAAGTGCAAGAGGAAGCACTTGGACTTCCCTGAAGAGTCCTTCACAGAAGATATCAATTTTGATGAAGGGGAAGGTTTCCCTAAGTCATCTCCTGAAGATGTTTCCTTTGGGGGCATCCTAGAGATCCTAAAGCAGAGGGGTGGCTGGACTTCCCCCAAACTTCCTCAGAGGAATCGGTATACTGGGAGGCTTTTCATGCCTAGCCCTCTACCTGTTGGATTTCTCCACCCGCTGCTGATCTCATTGAATTGATTGCTCTGTGGGCTTGAAAATTACTTGATGCTATTGAACCAATTCCTAAGAGATCAGACCATATCCTTTCATCCCCCCAGGATCACCAATACTAGAACAAGGGAATTCCTGTAGACACTATGGTGGTAGCGGCAGCCACCAAGAAGGAACTTGTCAATGAAAGTCCTACTCTCTATCCTCCTAATAAAGAATCTAGAACAATGGATAGACTTGGGAAGCACATTTACTCTACATCAAACTTTGCTCTCATGGTCCTTGAATTACATGGCCCATTTTATGAGACTTCAAAGAGATCTGATTAAAGAGCTGTCAGATACTCTGTTAGGAGCAGTAGCTGAAGGAGTTCATGACAAAGTGGCTTCTCAGCTCACCACCCTTGAATCTATTTCCAACTCATCCATGAGGCTAATTGCACATGCTGCCAAAGGCACAATGAGAGCAGCGGGTTCAGGTGTAGCCATCAGGAGACATGCCTGGATGTGCTTATGTGACTTCATGGAGCCATTTAAGTCTTCTTTTGTCAATGTGCCATTTGATGGACCATCCCTGTTTGGTCCCAAAGTTAAAGAGACTCTCGGCAGATATAAGAAAGATGGAAAGACTCTTTCTACTATGGGCATATGCTTTTCAATTCCTCAATGGCCTTATTCCAGGAACCAGAGGAGTGGGAGGCTATGGTTCAAGAAGTCCCAAGGGCCTTTCCAGGACTCATGTGGCAACAACTTTCCCTGGAGCAGAGAGGGAAGTAACAATGGAAGACACTGCAGAAGGGGCAGAGGTGGCCTGCAGAATCAGGATTCCTGAAATGAGGCCCGGTTGCCTTCCTCTGGCCAGCAGACCAACAGGCCTGGCTAAGGTTAACAATGAACAATTGGGTGCAGATGATTATAACCAGAAGATACAAAAATTCCCTTTTCAGAACAATTAAAGAGATTGTTCAGGATCTCGGATGTTCCACCCAGTCACAGGGATGCAGCAGTCATAGAAATTCAAAGACTGCTTGACAAAAGAGTCATCCAAGCAGTCCCCCCAGACCAGATAGAATCTGGAATTTACTCAAGATTCTTTTTAGTGCCAAAGAAGACAGGGAACTGGAGACCAATCTTGGATCTCAGTCTGCTGAACAAGTCATTTCAACAGACCAAATTTCGGATGGTCATGGTTCAGTCTATACTTCCATTCTTGGAAAAAGATGAGTAGATGTGCTCAATAGATCTTCATGATGAGTATTACCATATAAAGATGGACAAGCAGTCCACAAGATTTCTGCACTTCTGGCCAGTCACTATCAGCTCAGGACACTACCCTTTGGTCTCACCACAGCCCCAGGGTGTTCACCAAATGCATGGCAGTGGTAGCTGCTCATCTTAGGTTGCTAGGATTCGGGGTGCTTCTGTATCTAGACGACTGGCTTCTTACCGCTCCCACCAGACATCTACTCATACAGGCTCAAGACTATACTCTTCTCATTTGGTCTGACTTGGGTATCACTATAAACTATGAAAAACCCCATTTAGAACCATTTCAAGAGTTAGAATTCATTGGAGCAATACTCAACACAATCACAGGCATTGCATCTCTTCCCATAGAAGGACTTCAAAGGATAAGATTGCAAGTCAGCCAAATCATTCACCACAAGAAGGTTCCACCAAGACTCCTCTTACAAGCTCTATGGTCAATGGCAGTCTCTGTCACTCTAGTTTCTCTAGCGAGATATCACATGCAAATTCTTCAATGACTCCTGGCATCTCAATGGTCCTTACCAAATCAACCAATATCCCATTTGATCACAATCACCAATCATTGCAAGGAAGATCTCATTTGGTGGCTTCACATCAATGAAATTTTTCGGGTTATTTATTGGTTCCCCAACAACCCCAAGTCATAGTGACCACAGATGTATCCCAGATGGGGTGGGGGGCATTATTTGGGAAAGACAGTCAAAGGTACATGGTCCCAACTGGAGGCCAGTCTACATATCAATGTTCTAGAGATGAGGGGGGTGCCCTTAGTGTTGTAGGCATTTCGTGACCCTTCCCTTGGGAACAGTTGCAATACAGGTAGACAATATGTCAGTAGTATGGTACATCAACAAGCAACAGGGAACCAGGTCTTACCATCTTTGTCGAGAAGCTGTCAGAGTATGGCAATGGGCAATTTCTTCTGACCACTTTCTACTAGCAATGCACATTACAGGGAGTTCCAATGTGATTGCGGACAAACTGAGCAGGACCATACTAAAGCCTCATGAGTGGTCTCTCAAACCACTGGTGGCAGACAAGCTTTTGCGCTACTAGGGCCAACCTTGCTGTGATCTCTTTGCTTCCCCCTGAACAAGTGCAGCAGTTACTTTGCCCTAATCCCCTCAGGGAAGTGAGAGAGAGATGCTTTCCTTCATGATTGCCCCCCCCCAGTCTATTGTATGCGTTTCCCCATATTCTTCTAATATCCCATTTTCTAAAGAAAGCCAATAGGTCGAACAGAATAATTCTCATTGCCCTATTCTGGCCTCGATAGGTCTGGTTTCCTTTCTTTTGGACTCATCTACTTTGGAAATCTTGGATACTGGACCCAGTTCCAGACCTATTGTCCCACCGAGAGGGTCTGGTTCATCCGAACCTTCAGCAACTCAAGCTCACTGCATGGCTTCTCCAGTACCCATGACTGCCAGGCATTCTTCTCTCACCTCCCCAGTTCAATGCATCATTCTAGCCTACCGTAAGCCTTCTACAAGAAAATTGTATCTTAACAACTAGCTAAAGGTTACTAAATGGTTGTCAGACTATAAGCTTGACCCATACTTCGCGGCTGTTGATAAAGTTCTGGAATTTTTAACTTTGCTCTTTGAAGCAGGAGCATCTGTATCTACTATTTGAGTGCATTTTGTTGCAATCTCTAGCTTTCATATTAGTTTAGAAGGTTCATCCCTTATGTCCCATAAATTTTGCAATGCCATTTTGAAAGGAACCTTAATGCTCAGACCTCCATATAAAGAACCTTCTGCACCTTGGGATTTGAATCTAGTACTTCTGTCTCTTGTTTATTCTCTCTTTGAACCTTTTATGAGTTGTGACTTGAAGTTGAAGTTTTTATCCTGGAAATTTTTATTTTTTATATCTATTACTTCTGCTAGAAGGATTTCTGAAATTCAGGCCTTATCCTGCAAGTCTTCCTATCTAATCTTTCATAAAGACAGGGTCTCACTGTGAACAAATCCTTCCTTCCTACCAAAGGTTGTATCCAAGGCAACAATTAATGACAATACTTCCACTCTTTCTTCCCCAACTTCTCAAAATAAAGGGGAGTACTGTTTGCACTTACTAGGTGTACACAATTAATTACATTTCTATCTTCACAGAACTAAGGAAATTAGAAAATCCAGTCAGCTGTTTATTTCCTTTTCTTCAGTTCATATGTTCATAGGTTCATACTAGGCTATCTGCCCTAGGGCATTTATAAGCCTAGCCAGAATGTGTTTGGTTTTCGCCACCCATTTTAAATTTATTTTGCTATGCCCTTTTTCGAGGTTAATATACTGTGCCTCTGTCTAACAGTGACACAGAAGTGATACCCGGGGTAAACCTACGATCTCCCATCCACTCATCAAGATTCCTCTTGAAGAGAGTCAATGAGGGACTCTGCCTAACCTGGACTGGGATTTTATTCCAGAGTGAAGGGAGCCTCTGGGTTATGAATCTGTCCCTCCAGCATGCCTTATTTATTTCAGTGCTGAGGTTCAAGTCTCTCAAGAGCGTAGCTCGATGGGATTTGGATTTTCTGAGGTGCAGCATGTCCATTAATTCCGGGTTGGGCATGGCTTTATACGTCAGGCACAGATCGCCTCTGAACAGGCGGTATGCCACTGAGTAGAGCTGGAGTTTCTTTAACCGGGCAGCATATGGCATCTGTTTGAGCCCTTTGATCCTCTTGGTGAGGTACTTTTGGGGTCTTTCCAGTTGCTGCAGGTGTCTGGTAAGGTACATCCCAAAAGGGGCATTGTACTCAATTATGGGCCTGATGAGGGATGAGTAAAGAGGCACGATGACCTCCCCTGATCTACATGCGAATCCCTTCATGATTAGGTGGGCTATATAAAATGTTTTTCTAACCACTTTGGCCACGTGGTTGTCAAATGAGAGATTGCTATCAACTTGGGTCCCCAGGTCCCTAATTATTTCTTCTGTACTTAATGAATTACCACCTATGTGGTAATTTGTGGGCACTTTGTTTTTGCCAAAGGGGATGACTATACACTTTTTGGCATTTAGCTTGAGGCCATGACTCTGGCACCAGTTGTCTGTTTCTATGAGGCCCTTTTGGAGGATGCTTGTGTCAGCTGGAGAGTCGATTATGGCGCCCAGTTTGCAGTCATCTGCGAACTTGGTCAGCCACAGTCCTTCCGTGTTGGCCTGTACCTCCGAGAAATATATACCGAACAAGAGAGGTCCCAGGACTGAGCCTTGTGGGACACCACTTGTAACTGGTTTGGAGTCTGACATGGCTCCAACAATTCTAACCATGTGGGTTCTGTCCTTGAGCCAGTTTGCAATCCATCTAGTGACATAGGGGTTTATATTTAAGCTGGTGAGCTTATCTATAATGCCCGAGTGGGGTACTGTATCGCAGGCTTTTGCGAGGTCCAGGTAGGCTGTGTGGACCACCTTTCCCTCGTCAATCGCCTTGGTGACTGTTTCAAAGAAATCAACCAGGTTTAAGAGGCAGGATCTGCCCTTAACAAAGCCGAACTGGGTAGGACCCAGTGTCTGTAGGTCCCCAATATCTTTATTTATGAGGTCCATGATGATCCTTTCCATAGCTTTGCAGACCAAGCTAGTCAGGCTTATGGGGTGATAGTTTCCAGGATCCGTTGAGGCACCACCTTTATGGAGAGGGACCACTGTTGCTGTACGCCACTCTTTGGGCACATATCCTGTAGTAAGGCTGAGATTGAACAGTAGTTTTATGTCTGGGTTTAGCTCTTCTTGGAGTTCATGTAGGACGCAGCCCGGGACACCGTCTGGTCCCATTGACGCTGTGTTTGTTGCTTTGGAGAGTGCGGCTCTTACCTGAGCATCTGAGATGTCAGGGGGGCAGCACTCTGCTGGGACAGATATTTGCCCTTTTGGTGGGAGTTTGCTCTGAACCTGTCAGCTAGGATGTTGGCAATGTCTGTGGGTTCAGTGTATTTTTTGTCATTTTGGACTAATTCTGAGCATATCTGGGAATTACCACCCAGGTTCCTAACATAACTAAAGAAAGCCTTGTGATTATCCTTAGTGTCCTGTGCAATTTTTCTCTCGAAGCTGGCCTTAGACAATTTTATGAGTGCCCATAGTTTTTTGCTAATACTGATCAGTGATGCCTTCCCTTTTTGGGATTTTGCTCTATCATTTAGTAGCTTCCTCCTTCTATTGTATAGTTTGTTTATGGCTGGGGTCCACCAGACAGGATGCCTGCCTTTGGAGGATTGGGTCTTGGTTTTATTTGGGATCGCCTGATCCATGCATTCCTGAAGGTGTTCATAGAATGCGTTTATAAAGGATTCTGCAGTCTGGGCCGTATTTTCCACAGGCCTGGAGGCTTTGAAGGATTCCACCTCGGTTTTGAGGAGTGTGAAATTTGCTTTAGAGAAGTTTTTCACTGTGGTTTTCTGGGCAGGGGGTGGGGTCGGGATGTGAATATCCAGTGAGATTAGTTTATGGTCTGATCTTACCAGTGAGGGATACACTTCTGGTCTGGAGCATAGAGTCCCCATGTTGGTGATGATCAGGTCCAGTATGTTTTCCCCTCTTGTGGGAGTGGTAACAAGTTGTTCCATAACATTTGAGTTTATAAATTCTAGGAACCGTTGGGCTAGGGTGTTGGAGCTAGAGTAATGCTCCCAGTCTATGTTTGGGTAGTTGAAGTCGCCCAATATAATGGTGTTTGGAGAGACCTTCATATTTTCCAGTGTTCTCAGGAAGGCCGAGTGGGGTTCCTGGGTTTGGGAGGGTGGTCTGTAGCAGGCTATAAGCTGGAAGGCAGTTTTACCCACTGTTAGCTGCACATGAATAGTCTCTGATGCTTCGTGCTTTGCCACCAACCTGGAGATGTGGGTATCTTTAATGAATATCGATACTCCCCCTCCTTTTGTGGTTCGGTCCAAGGTTTGGGGCTGAAAAGCATGGTATGAGGTATAACCTGGTAGTGCTGGGGTGCTCTCAGGAGCCCTGAACCAGGTTTCTGTTACTGCACAGATATTGATGTTCTCCATGCTAAGGAGAGTTTTGAGTGCGTGCATCTTGAGGTTTAGACTTCTGGCACTGAGTAGCATTATTCTTAGTTTCTTATCCCTTGTGATACCTATGGAGGTGGGTTTGTCTTTTGAGCCTTGCCTAAAAAAGGCACTATGGGGGTAGCAAGAGCCTTTGCCAATATCCAAAAGCCCAGGGGTGACAGGTGCAAGCCGTCCCTAGCGAAGCATCGTGGCTTGTCGAGCATATCATCCCAAGCTGACAGGCATTGGATCCCCTTTGAATGACACCAGTACTTAAGCCAGTTGTTGAAATTGATCATCTTTTCTTCATACTGTGGCATCATTCTTGGTGAGGGTAAGATGCTACTCAAGGTCAGGGTCATACCGGCCTGGGCTACATGCTCAGAGAGCTCCTTTATGTCTCTTTGCATGTAGTCCAGGGAGGTACATCTCAGGTCATTCACACCTGCATGGACAATGACTGAGTCATACTTGCACTTGCCTTGGAGTGACCTGAGTGCTTGTGTTATGTGGCGGATCCTAGCACCCGACAGGCTGCTCACCGTGACCCTCTCCTTGTTCAGCTTGGTGAGCGGGATGTCAGTGTGCCTGACGATAGAGTCACCTATTACAAGTGTATCAGGTGTGTTGTTTAGTCTTAAGGGCTGTGACTGTTCGGCACACTGGCTTTGTGAGATATGTGTTGCACGTGTTTTGTTTTGGGGTAGCGGTTGCTTGGGTGTCTGCTTTGGAGGTCTCTGCTGCTTAGGTAGATCTTTATTTAGAGCCTCCGAGTATGTTTTTGTGTGATTATGTGTTTGCTTTGCTGTCGTGGTAGGTCTATGTGAGACTGGAATTGTAGTGAGTGTGGTTTCCTTCTCCTCCTGACTGGTTATGCCAGTACTGAGTTGAGAGAGCTTAGCCTCCAGTTTGGCTATATGGCTGCATCTCTCACATGTGTTGGAATTTGTTGGGAGGAGGAGAGGGTTGTCTGTGTACATGAGGCAGTTGTAACATTGCCTCAAGATTCCCAGATTCACCAGCTGGACCGGAGAGGAGATTGACAACTGACCTTTGGACATGCTAGAATAATATTGGGAATTCCTTAATAATTGAAAACAAGGGCCAGTGGGGAGTGAGGGTGTAGTGCTTTTAATTTTTTGTGCTGACTTATATAATTGCTTTAGTGAGCAAGTGCCAGGTAACTTAAGTGCAATGTGTTACAATTAACTTAAATGCAAAAATGACAAACAGAAAAAGTGAAACAAGGAAATAAGTGCAGTAAGCAATGCAGATATCACTAGTGATCCACAGAAGCACTGAGAAGCCACGTATTAGGTGGAATTAGCATTCCAGGGAAATAACAAGCAAACAAACAACAAGCATATAAACAAAGCTAGATTCAGCAGGCCTGTATCTAGTCTATGCTACAGCAAACAAGGTGTACTAATTTCAGTAAGATACAGTTCAAATATTCAGGCACTATAAACCTTTAACCAGAAATTCCCAGCTCAGAAGGGCAGAGTCCAGCCTCTTCTCCCACAAGAGTGCAGACCACGAACCCACTTAATGTAAAATAACTGGCCTGAAGCCCAAGTGCTTAAACCAGAACTAATACACTTTAAGAATAACAAACACTGGGCTCTCAATCAGCAGTTCCCAACTTAGAAGGATGAAAGCTACCTGTCCTGCCACCACAGTGCATGCCACAAACCTTCCTAATGTAAAACAACTGGTATGAAGCCCAAGTGCTTAATCCAAAAGACTTAGAATGATAGCTACACTTTAATCAAGTTACTACCAAGCAGTAATAAATACAATTGAATACTTTAGAGAATGCCTGGATTAGTGCTCAAGTTACACAAACAAAGTCCAGCAGGCCCGAATCCAGTCTATGCCACAGCAAACAAGGTGCACGAACTTCAGTAAGAAGCAGTTCAGATATGCATGCACTATAAGCCTTTAACCAGAAATTCCCAGCTCAGAAGGGCAGAGTCCAGCCTCTCCTCCCACAAGAGTGCAGACCACAAACCCTCTTAATGTAAAATAACTGGCCTGAAAACCCAAGTGCTTAAACCAGAATTAATACACTTTTAGAATAACAGACACTGAGCCCCCAATCAGCAGTTCCCAACCTAGAAGGATGTAAGCTACCTGTTCTGCCACTACAGTGCAGACCACAAACCCTCTCAGTGCAAAACAACTGATCCGAAGCCCAAGTGTTTAAACCAAAAGGCTTAGAATGAGTTACACCAAGCAGTAATAAATACAATTGAGTACTTTTAAGATGATGCAAAAGTAAAATAAAGTAGGTAGAAACACAAGTACAGTAAAAGCAGATGAAATTTTTTTTTTCTGAACAAGTGCTGAGATCAGAGAAACAGATTTGAGTGCTGAAACTAGAAAACTGGCTAGTTATAAGAAAAAAACTAAGCTAGAAGGGTTCCCTCCAACACTGAAGGGCTTGGGGGCTCAGAAGCCTACAAATAGTCTATACCACTTAACAGGAAAGGCAGGAAACGAGCTTAAATTTTTTTTTTTCTGTTTCCCAGATGCTCTCTTTGTACACAGTAGGAGTGCCTGAAATCAGAATATGATCTCACTGCACTCAGTTGAGTGAGCAAATGAGATGGGCCCAGAAGGAGTATCCAAACACAAATTTACAAGAGGGGCGGGCAGTTTCAAGGCCACTAAGATTAACACCAAAACAAAAACAGGGAGAGTGGGTGGGACTAACTGAAGAGCAGAGTCAAAACTTGCAGTTCAGTTAATATTCCTGCAACACAGTTAAAATCAATTTAAATACTGTATTTTTTGAAAAAAAAAAAGTGCAGATAAAGGTACTTAAATTCTCTTATACGTCCAGTTGAATACAGCAAGTTCTTAGCTGGCCAAAGCTGAGGTTTTTAAGCAGAAAATATTTCACACTGTACCACTTAAATAGGCAAGGATAGGAAATCAAAGAATGTGGCTACCCCCACACCTGTAATTACTAGCAAATAACACATTTCAGCAAACACTGACTAACTTCCAGTTCAGTTAATATTCCTGCAACACAGTTAAAATCAATTTAAATACTGTATTTTTTTTAAAAAAAAAGTGCAGATAAAGGTACTTAAATTCTCTTATACATCCAGTTGAATACAGCAAATTCTTAGCCGGCCAAAGCTGAGGTTTTTAAGCTTACTTTGGGAAAAACAGTCTCCAAAGTTACTCTCTCTAAATGGCTTAGGGACTATATCACCTTTGTTTATAACAAAAGGGAATGCATCTACCAGGACCTATAAAAGCTCATTCAACTAGAGCAACAGCAGCTTCTGCAGTTTTTCATGCCAGAGTTTCCTTAGAAGATATTTGTGCAGCGGTGACATGGGCATCTCCTCATACTTTTAGGTTCATAGGTTCATAGATTAGTACTAAGCTAACTGCCCTTGCGAGCCATTTTAAGCCTAGCCAATTATCCCTTGTGAGATTCAAATCCTGCCCTTTGTTTTTGTAAGGCAAACACCTTAACCATTAGGCCACCCTCCCAACCCTTTATTATGCATTACAAACTGGATCTGGTCTCTAGGGGACGTGCATCATTTGGTTCAAAGGTGCTCAGGAATATTATTCCATGAGACCTCCCAAGGTTCAGGTAGCTAGGGACTCTGCCACAGTCAAGGATTAAATGAAGATTGACAACATCAGATAAAGAAGTTATGTCTTACCATAATGTTCCATCTGTGCTGTCGATCTTCACTTATCCTTGACATTCCCACCCCCCTTTCCCCTACCTTTAGGCCTCTTGGTGGATTGGACCTCTCCAAAGATTGGCTTTCATTTTAGAGATACAGATATGGCCTCTGATCTGTTATTTTTCGTCTACCTCTATTGTTTGCAAACTCGATCTGAGGTAATTTTGCGAGGAGCATTATGGGTAGAGCTTATCTCGAGAGTTTTTGGAAGGCACAAGCTGGAATAACGTTCGAGTTTGTTCTGAGCTTCAGAACCAAACCCACAGTCAAGGATAAGTGAAGATCGACAACACAGATGAAATGCTATGGTAAGACATAACTTCTTTTTTATATAAATGGTATCATTTAGGCCAGGAAACCTGTCAGCCTGCATCTTAGGCTGCCACAATGTTTTTTTTTAAGTAGCTGCTTCTTGAAACAACCCTTCCTAAGATCTACAGGTAAATGTTCTAAGACAACAAAACAGAACTTCTTAAAGGAACCACAACTTAACCCATGTCAGTATAAGGCACTGTTGGTATATTTGTTCTTAATAGTATACAAGTTCTCTTTAACTCTTTGAGATAACTTTCTGGTAGTCATGTTAATGAAAAATGCATCACAATGTGAACAGACAGCAATGCAAATCAAACCAGTAATGCTTCTGTCCATATGAGACAAAACAATGACAGAACATTCAAGTATAAAATTACATGCCCTGCAAAACCACACTTACAAGACATACCTACTTTTTTATGTGTGAGTGGCAAAGGCATCCTAATATTTGCATTCTCCAATTAATGTTTAATGCACTTAGATTTTTTTGCACACAAATTTGGGGGAGAGACCCACCACTGTATATACATTAGGGTCCCCTTGAAAACTTTTCCAGTTGTGTGTAATAATATTTCTAATGCTGCTGTCATCAACAGTCATTTGCAAAATAAAACTATTGTTGTATTTACCATCAGTACTGTTCTTCTGAGGTATACCTCTCACCAAAATGGGAGGAAACTGCTTGTCCTCAGACATCTTAACCAACAGGCCGAAATCATCCCCTACTGCTGACCAATATAATAATATCATTGACCCCTTTGGAAAAGTTACCAAACTCAGTAGTCAATCTAGACAGTCGGATCATCTGACCTTTGGGAATATTTATTTTCATGTAAGTGGGATGAGCGCTAAGGTAATGTAAATAATTGTTAGAGAAACAAGGTTTTCTGAAGCTCTCACTAGAAAAGCTGCAATTGGCAGCATCCCAACTAAGTACCACATCCAGATATGGAACACTTTTTCCTACTTGGCAAAAGACAAAGCCTAAAAAGTTAGTGCTATTATTAATGTATTTAACTGCATCTATCTGATCTAAAGATGAATCAGTAATAAAAAGCAGGTCATCCATGAACCTCTTATACATCTTAACATGTCTTTCAAAAAATGGAATTTTTTTAAAGTTGAGTCTCCCACCACCCCATGACACCATGGTTAGCAAAAGTTGGTGCAATGGTGGCATCCATAGCAACACCCTTGAGCTGTGGTAATATTTTCCATTTAATAGAAAAAATATATTTTCTAGCATCACCTCCATCAGCTCACAACAAATGCTAACCATGTCACTAGAAAAACTGGTATATTTAACCAAAAATAACCTGAGATATTCAACACCTTCAGCAGTAGGTATACTGGTGCAAAGAGATTTAACATCCAAGGTAAGCAACCTAAATGCTGAAGTGTCTGAAGTAAAAGACCACAAAGAATCCAAAAAACACCAGGAATCCTTGATAAAGCTGTTCAGTTTCTGCACCAGGGGATTCAAAAAGTGATCTACTTGTGATATACTTTCAGTTACGCTTCCTGCAGTAGAAACTATCGGTCTAAAGGACAGTGGAAAAACCTAACTATGCAGTTTAGGATTTCCAGAAAGGATTGCTATTTTAGGATGTTCAATGTAAAGAAACTTGTAACAGTCAAAGAAATCAAATCATTGGCTACCAAGTCAAGCAGGACGTTGTGAACATACTTATCACAAATGAATGTCAGCTTAAAGTCACAGATCTATATTCCAAAGGGCTGGGTGACATCTTTTCAATTTCATTAATATTGTCAGATTGACACGTAATAACTAGACCACTGCCTTTAGCGGCTTTTATAAACTGTAAATCAAGTCTATTACTAAGTTCAACCAATGCTTTTGTTTCTTTGTTGGCTAAGTTAAAAAATTATTGTCAGCTTTACTTACAGCCATTCTCAAAATGTTCTGCTCACACAACTCATGAAAGGCAGAGATAGTAGCCTGTAATGGGGGGTTGAAGCAGCTAGATTTCTTAAAAACACATTCATTATTGTATTCAATATCCTGAAAAACATAATCTAAATGAAGCTTTCTACAAAACAGTTTCAAATTGAGCGAAGTGTTTTCAACATTTGATCTTTTACTAGGTATAAAAGACAAACCTTTCTGTAGAAGACTAATTTGTATACCATTAACGTTCTCTTTGGGGAAACTGCAATGCTCAAAAACTCATTTTTGAACCAACATTTAGCATCTCCACTTCCACAGCTTGCCTCTGCCTGTTGGACTGGCCACTTCTGGTTGAAGGAGTGTGTTGATTGGTTGAAGGCATCATGCTGTTCTGAATAGGAGCAGTCCATTTGTTGGCTATCCTCTCGGATCTCCACAGAGGCTTGTTGGATAAAAAATCTACCTGTCCATGTTGTCTAGCATCTCTACCACCTTCCATAGGAAATTCCATGCCATCACTGCTGAAAATGTTAATAACTAAAAATGTAAGAAACAGAAAATTCCTTGGCAAGACATTCAGATGGAGAGAATGACTTAAAGAGAAAATAGCAAAGCAAAAAATAAGGTATAAAGAAATAACCCAGAAGTTGAAAAAATTAGAAGACAGACTGCAGCGGGAGAATTTGCAATTCCAGAAGGGAAGAACTGCAAATAATTTATGAAAGAGCATATAAGAAAAGGAAATGGACTTTCCACTGAAGCTATTAAAATCGACAGGGCACATAAAGCGAACATACCATGTGCAAGAAATATTTAACAGCCAAGACCCATACTAATTAAACTACAGTCATATCAATTAAAATAAGAAATTATTTCAATTTATGTAAAAAAGGTGCAATCATAAAAGTTATGGATGCAAAAGTTTTTGTGGACAATGATTTTTCACCCCAGATGCTTTCATCATTTCTATTAAATGTCACAGAGAAAGGGAAGATTCAAACTACTGTATTCAGCTTCACTTTGCATTTTTTACCCATTAGGACTGAAGACCTACAGCAATCCATAACAAGCATATGAAGAGCTTACTAAAATAAAGAGTGAAATAGAGGACAATGATCTTGTAGAAAGATCTTGTACTCACTGAACCAATAAGAGAAAAATAAAATGGCTACTCTTGCTCTTGCTTGTATGAGGTGTTTTAGAGGGTTTTATGTCTGGGAATGATTTTCCACGATAACTTCTCTTGCTATATAATGGTTTGTTGTATTCAGTGGACACATGAACAGTTTCAGGAGCTCTGATTTAGACAGTTTCTAGGTCTCCTTCACTTTTAATTTCAGACATATAGGTTAATGTTCGGTTAGTTGGACAACCAGGAGCCTGGTCCTAATGTGATGGTTGCATCATTTGATACATAGAAGTACATATTTTATCAACTGTCATCAGCGCTTTTTGATTCTAGTTAGGGAGACAGCTAAGTTTATGGTATTTTTTCCTTGTCACATGTTATATACATTTGTGTCTTATTGTTTATATGATAGCGAGTTGTATTAGCATCGCTTAGTCTGTGTGTTCACAGACGTTTGATTTTAGGGGTGCCGCTGAGGTTTATTCATTGGTGGTTGCTGGATATGGAGGGTAATTCTGAGAGACTTCTAGAAAGGATATGCAGATGGTTTTTAGCTAGGCGTCGATAGCTTGCCCCCAAGTCTCATCATATTGATTGAATGATGACTTGTTTTTGGAGAACACATAAATATGATATTTATCCGAGACATAGCGAGCAGGACATTAGTATGAGCCGCTATGATATATGTTAACATCCAGCGACTAGCATTTTTCAGTTATCTCAGACAAGTTTAAGGGAACTGTTAAGCAATGTGATGTATGATTGTTTGCTTTTACACATATGTATTTTATTTTTATTTTTGCTTTTGTATATATGTATTTTTTCACTTACATCATTTACATTGGCACATAATTTTTATATAACAGAGAGAAGAGTTCTCGGTGAGACTCTCTGGGGTAAACTTACAGTTTTATGCATCGCGATTTATGATTTGGTTGCATTTTTATGTTAGTTAGGGTGTCATGTTTAGGACAGTCTTGACAACATTTTGTGGTATCATGTTCTACTTATGCCTGTTGTTTTTAGGTTATATCTATATCTTAGCTGCTTTCAAGATGCTGAACAGTGGAACAGACGATTCAAGTATTTTAGATAAGATTGCTTAATTATTTAATTGGTTGCACATTTTATTGGAGAGGTGTGTCTGTTTTAGAATATATAAGCACTGCATTTTAGATTATTTTGTGTAAAGGATCTGAAGAAGCGTGTTTTACACGCGAAAGCGCTTGTCCGATTAAAGTTTACCTTGTTTTATCCATTTATTGTGGTGGCCCGTTCCAGTTTGTCTTCACTACTCTTGCTCAGAGACTGCAGTAAAGCTGTTTCCAGTCTTCCAAAGAAAGGCGATTTAAAGAAAAGCAGAGAAAGTAAAGGAACACATAAAGTGAGAGACTCAATAAAGCTGTGTAAATGGAAAGTTTGGAATAAAGAAAATGTCCAGAGTGTATAAAATAATAGATATGGAAGTGCAGATACACTTAAACACAGTGTAGACTATAATACAAAGAAACTGTACAGTTGCAGAAGCAGTAGATAATGTGCTTAAATACTATTGTCCAGACACAGCAGATAGAACATGAAAAGAATGTGTTAGCTAGAAGTGATTTGCCATATTCACTTAATACTGCTTTATTAAAAAAGTATGTGAAAATGGAGGTGGGAGAATTTTGCATGCATGTATGTATGTAAAAAATTTGTTGCAAGTTAGTACATAAATTTGCTTTAGCTGAATGGTCTAGTAGTAAGAAAATGTATATCTTACATGTTTGCTAAAATAATTAGAAATTTTCATGAAAATGTTCTTAGTAAAGGTATTTTTCTAGTTGTGGATTAAGTTTTAAAAGGCACCTCAATTCACCGGAACACTGCAACTGCTCTCTCCCCACATAGTCTTATGCCTCTCTCTCTCTCCACAAACTTTTCTCTACCTCTGAGCCTAAGCCTAACCTGACATAACAGTAAAAGTAATCACCTGTACAACACTCTTCAACCTCTACCACCTCTGCTCTCTTTCACTTCTATTTCCCCTCTCTCCCAATTGCCTTTTTCCTCTATACACTTCAAATACCTTCTAACCTGGGAACATACTCCTGTTCCTCAGCTGTGAACTCTAACCTTCTAACTTCTTTAGCTAAAAATATAATCTGCAACAATTTATTTCTGTTCTTTAGCTTAAAATTAAATTCTGCACCATGAAACCATATAACTTATGTTGTTCTCTGACTCTTAATCATCTTTGATTTGTGTTTCCCTTTACATTGACTGTAACTGTGAACACACTGTGTAACACAATTTTATTTAATTGTACTCTTCCTCATTTAATTTGAATTTTTATGTGAACAACTGTGTATAACTGCATATATAGTTTTACCTCACTTAATTTTGATTTTTGTGTGAATAACTGTGTAATCACTATGTAATGTGGATTTTTATGTGAATAACCGTGTATAATTACTATGTAATGTGGAGCTTTTCTCCCCGGGCCTCCACTGAAAATGGGCTCCCAGAGACCAGTGGACCTCCCCGGTCATCAAACTGAAATAAATAAATAAACAGTCAGAAAAAGGGTTTTGTAGCTGGGAAGTCTCTAGAGCAAATTGAAGTGTTAGGCTAGCAAGGAAAATCCCATACTTTAATCATTTGTCATTGATTGGAAGGACTTGTCTGGATGTACAATAAGCCTGACCTTTTCAGTAATGAATAAATATAATGAATAGTTGAAGGTCTTTAAAGGGAAATGATAACTAGATTAGTCTACTGACTTAAGTTTATAAAATACTAGCAAATGTAAGTACTTATAATATGGAACATACATTATAATTTGATACTCTGCAGAAAAGTTGGTTAGATAGTTATAAAAGTAAAGTAGTAAAAATTTTAGAACTAGGCTAGTAGAATGTTTAGTAAAAGAAAATAAACTGAGAGCCTTTCCTGCTTGGAGATAAGCCATCTCTACTGCCATAAAAATGTTGGTGCTATTAAATGGAAATAATAAAAAAGATAACCCCCAGGATTTAATAAAATCCATGTTTGCACAGTGTAGAGTCTACACTGAATGTATCCATGTACATGGCCACGGTTCCCCCTGGGCAGCATGCCATACATATTAATGATGACACACTGCTGAGGGACAGCAGAGGAACATGGATATTGAATCAGTGTAAGCTGAGGTGTAGCGGCTACCTGTGGGTGCAGATGAGTGTGAGGCTCCCTGTAATGCTTCCTGCCAATGTTGTAATGTTGTGAAGTATGTCAACTGTATAATAAGTCATTTTTATGATGTGTCATTTTTTTTTTAATTATATATTTATTTTTTTACTGCATGTATGAGCAGCACGGAGTGCAGCAATGCCAAGCTGTTCTCACACATAGACAGCTGACACCTGGTAGACATCTAAAAATAGAAACCAAATGTAATTAATTATCATAGATTTATTTTTATTTTTATTTTTTTTTAATTTACATTTGCAAAGCATGGCGCGGAGTGCAGCAGAGCAAAGCTCATACATACATGACTGGCACCTGCCAGACATCTAAAAATAGAAACCGGATGTAATTAATTATTTAATTATAGATGTGTTTAAGCATGTTTGTGTGGCATAGTGTGGTGCTCAGCAATGCTAACAGGTACCCAAGTAGTATATGTAAAGGTGTACTAGTTTTATAACATCCAACTAGGTACATGGGTAGAGTTATGGTCTTATGTGTAGTAGGTCCTAGATTCAAGTTCATACCAGGCAGAATATTCTGTAAATGAATGTACTATTTTTCTTTAATTTCATTAAACTATTGTGAATTTTGGCATTGCTGCACTTTGCTAAGCACTACTCATTCATGTTGAGCAGTACATAAACATGATAATGGCTACCAATGTTTGCGCAGTGCTAAGCCTCACTAAAACTACTGTTCTGCAAGTTTTCACACTGCTTGCCTTTGCTTAGCTGGGTTGTGTTTTGCTAAGCGACACGGCTCTTTTTTGAATATTACTGAATGACATGTAAGGGTGGGAAAACAACCTATATTAAGCCCAATAGACAGGAATTCTGCAACAGTCATTAGAGTTCAATCAACTGTTGGTATGGCTGGCAATGTTGATGAAGGTGTGCTCTTCCAGGCACAGAGGTGGGGCATTCAGGAGTCCAGGGTCATGGTTGGGCTCCCTGTCAAAAACCATGATCCTCAGCTGATGCAGGGTAGATTCCAGGGCTCAGAGTGTAAGGCAGAGGCCTGGGACCATCTGGCCAGGGAACTCACCAGTGTTACTGGTATCCCCCACACAGGTGAGCAGTGTTATCACCATTTTGATGATCTGAAAAGGAGAAAGAGGGGAACCCTGGACACCTGGGTCCAGGAAGCTTGACCTGAGAATGCCCCGCAAGTATGTAAGTATGTCTTCCTCTGTCTAACCAAAATGCAAGTTGAATGTCTGCAAAACTGGTATGCATAATAGTGTGCTTCTCTCCCAACAGCTGCAGCTGAGAGGGCTTGCAATGTCAAGTCCCATGCTGGGCACCTGGCCAGGTTGTGCTGTGAGCATGGTAAGTACAGATTTAGTATGGCAACTTTAGTGCAATAAGCAAGAAAGAGTAAAGCATTTACTGCAATAAAGTATACACAAGAAAAACTGTAGTGCAATAAATGGGCACGTAGAACTGTAGTGCAATAAATGGGCAATTAGAGATGTAGAGCTATAGTGCAATAAATGAACAATAAGAACTGTATTTCAATAAAGCATTAACAATACCAACAATATTAAGCAAAATGATTGTGTTGTCAAAACCATTGCAGTAGAGCTGTATGCATTGATTGTCAATGGTAAGGTTTCTGCAGTCAAGTATAACACTGTAATAACTGTAGCTAGCAAATCTAATGGCCTGCAAACTGTATTGCTTAACTCACAGTAAGGCTGTCTCCAGGAGAATATTGGTCACATAATGCTCTCTCTTCTTCAGACATCAGGTGATAAAGGTATATGGGTGAGGTAGCCCAGTCCATGGGCAGATATTGTGCATGGACTTCACAGATATTTCAAACCAATAACAATACAATTTATTCACTAGCATTGTTGATTCTAAACTACAGCTTTGTTCATATATGCAGTATGGTTGCATTCCATGCATGTATGTTCTACTGTCACTGCAGTCTAGTATAACACTGTAATAGTACTAGAATGTGACAGAAATGTTATGTAACTTGTCTTGCTCAATTTATAGTATAGTTCCAGGTGATCTCCAGGCAAGTATCAGCCACTCAATAGTCAGCAGTGACTCAGTAGCTCAGTCTGTTAAATGCCTGTATGCAGTACATTTTGCCCCACACAGTCCTGGGGTTGAATCCAGTGGTATGTAGCATAAATTGTCAGTATCAGTCACATAATGATCACATTTTCTCTCTCACCAGGAAGACAACAAATATATGGGTGAGGTAGCCCGTATTATGAGCAGATACTGTGTTTAGATTTCATATAATGCTAACATCAGTACCTAGAATGTGTTCATCAACATTGTTGAGTCATAAATAAAACTGTGTAATCCCAGTATGGCTGTATCCCTTGCATGTCTGTACTAAGTTGCTGCAGTCAATTATTACATTATTTGCAGATGTCCCCTGCAGTCACAGCTATTGGGTTCTACTCCCATGCCTGCCAATTAAGGCATGACGGTGGTCTAGTTTACTTACTGTACATAAACATGCCTCTCAAGTGTCACAATTTCTCGTAATGTAACTAAAACTGCCTAATCCAGCTGTCACATGATTAGCAGATAAATTATTACCTAGAATGCAATGTATTACCAAATCTGTTTACAGAACACCTGGGTAGTTACATAAGTCCACATTATGTGAAACTATTCTGTGTAGTGGTGTCCCTGCATTTGTTACTGCTTGGCCCATACTGACCCATGCTAACAGCTTGAGAGATCTGTATGTACTACATCAGTTAATAGGAGAATTGTAGTCACTGTACTCAAACCTGACACTACACCCATGTAGAGTATATATTTCAGTGTTTTCAGGGATATAATCTGTAATGTCAGTAATAGAATGTTTCTCTCTCCCCCCACCCCTTATTTTCATTTATTTATCACTGTTATTATTATGATTTAATATTAACATTTTGTTAAACCAACTATATTTTTGAAAATGTGTTTCATTATTGATATGTTTTATTATGATTTAATAATATATTTTGTTAAACTAACTATATTTTGAAAAATGTAGTTGATTATTGTTATGTTTTATTATGATGCAATAATAACATATTTGTTAAACTGTTTTGTTGGCCCTATGGTTTACTTTGTACTGGCATGCTGTTACCATACTGATTCTGATGATACTTAATAATGTGTTGCACATAATATACATTAATATGCATGTGGATGAATAAATATGTTCAATTCTGTTAATACTAACATTGGTTTGGTTATTACCAACCATAATTTATTGCTATACCTCATTTACCACAGCACATCAAGGTAGGTCAGTACCGGCTGATCTCCCTACCTTGCCTCAACCGTTCGTGGCACTGGGTCCCAGCACATCTGGGACCCAGACCAGTGGTGTCCCCTCTGCTGCCCCTGCACTACCTTCAGTGTCAGGTAGTACCACTCCTGGGGACTGGGCTCAGCCCTACTGTGGGACCGGTGGTGGAGGAGGTGTTGTCACCCATGCAGAGCTGCCGGTCTTGGTGTGCAGGATAGTCCACTGTGGCCATGACTGCTACCTGTGCCAGATTGAAGGCATGCTGTACATGCTCTGGTGCCCATCTTCCAGCACAGCCACCCTCGGGGCAGTGATGGAGCAGTGTCAACAGTCCCATGGGATGGGATATGAGTCACACTGCTGCTGTCCTGAGGTACATGGGACTCGGATTCCACAACACCCTCCATATCCAAGGTGTTCACCCCTTCATGTGTCACACACCTCCCCTGCCTGCTGTCTTGTCTTTTTGCAAATGCATCCTCACCTACCCAACTTACCTCCCCACATGTACCTATATCCTTTCCCCAACATTCCACTCTCACCTTAAAAAAAAAATGGGTACATGTCCCCAAAAAAATATCGTCCCATACATAGCTCTCCATTTCACACGTGTCCACTGGACACACATAATTCAGTCCAAACTGGCTTGACAATGCAGTTATGTTGTCCTCACCCCTCTCTCTGGGGTTTGAGAATCTAAATTCATCTACAAATCTGTCATAGTGCACAGCTGTTGCTGTACAAGAAATGGATAGCTGCGGTTCTTTCCTACACCCTTCCTGCATATCCCTCCATGCCCTTCACTATGTTTTCCAGCTACTTGCCCCAATTTCACCACTTTCCTATCTCCCCTTTTTTCTTTTCTTTACATTTTTTAGTGCAGCGCAGCTTTGCTAAGCTCAGCAAAATAGAGCTATAATGGCTATATGTGTTTCTAACATTGTAAGTCACGTATAAAATAAACACTTCTGCCAAGTTTCAAACCTGAGCCCTTCACACCTGTAGCACACTGCATTAACCTGCCACGCCACACAAATCTTAACTAAAACAGATGGTTTAAACAAGACATAGTAATTGCCAATTACAGTCATTAGGCATGTTTCAGCAGAGCTGCTGTGCCGCACCGCACAAACTGGAATAAAATGTAATGGAATAACTGGGAGTTTACCTTTGACTCTGGTGCAATAGTACACCAGTACAGCCAAAGACATGATAATGGATGTAACTGAGGCCTGTGATAGCAGGTAAGTGTGCCCTTTTATCAGCAAAATGTAAAAAGTCACCTGCTAAAGCATTCATGGCAAAATATATATTCAACTCTGGTGCAGAAATACAGCCATATAAAGCCATGCACATACTGATGGGTGTAGTAAATGTATGCCTCAGTCTGTATGTGTGCACATATATCTTGGAAATACACCCACTGTAGCAGTAACTCAGTAGCTCAGTCTGCTAAATGCCTTGCATACAATACATTTTGCCACACACAGTCCTGGGTTCAAATCCAGTGTTGTGTTGCATTTCAATTACATTAGTGTGAAGATGGCAAGTAATGAATGATTCTTGCACTCTTTATCAACACAAAGCACTGCAAAGTAAATAACTGCTTTTCACTGCTGGAAGTCACAGGCCTGCAGGTAGGAACACACATCATATATCCATATAGCATTACTATATGTCGCCTAGTACTCTGTTATTCACACAGTTGCTTAACATACATACCTTAAACACATGCCATAATTGGAGTGTAAAGGGTACTCTCACCCTGATTCTGCCTTTACAACAGGGCCAAAACAGCTGACACAGATACACCTACAGCTTCTTGTTCTTCAAAGTGTTCACACTCACTGCCTATGTCTATTACCTGCAGCAGCAGCTGCAGCCTGTGGTACACACAGCTCTATGTAAAAGTTCCTGCTACAAACCTACCCTCTGTGATGATGTAATCTCCTCATCACAGTAATGTCCATCTCAACAGCTAAGAAAGGGTCCCTATGGTTGCATGTCATTGGCTAATGATAGTGCAACTCAGCTGTTTTGGCTGCAATTAGCATATCAGAGTCACAGATTGGTATGGAGGCAATTACCTGCTAATGAGAAGCATGTTAAAATGCAAGCAGCTGGCTATGAGTAAATATTCTGTATGAGACTCCTCACACAGAGCACACTTTGCAAAACAGTACTAGTAGCACATTTCAACAGAGGAGTACTGCACTCCACCAGGTATGTAACTGTTTTTTCTGTATAACAGGATGCAGATGGTAGGATAGTGGTATGGGGAATGGGGAGTACAGCAGTAAGCCTGTCTTAAATCTGTGGTAATGAAATGTCATTGATACCCTGCTGTCTTACACATACAGGAGATGTACAATATATCAGGGTTGTATTGTCTTTACCCTGCTGTCTTACACATACAGGAGATGTACAATATATCAGGGTTGTATTGTCTTTTGTCATTGTGGCACACTGGTGTTGTTGGACTGTCCCAATATAGTGGTCATAATAGCACACTGCTATTTGTCTGGCACTAGTCTTATGACATATTATTGGGTGGCTGGCCTTAGGGGACAAACTACAGTGGACTGGAGTGTTGGGTGTTATGATCATACAGCAGAATCTCTCATGGCACACAGGGAACTACCTCAGTACTGATACTATCTCAGTTGTATCCGCACACATAGTACTTTATCACACTGTGAGGTATGATGTGTGAGAAAGCAATGGGTAGTGCCGGCCATTTTGTTTTTGCTCTATCTGTACATAGTGGGCATCCATGTATTTCATCCTATAATGTGTTTCCCTTTTGGTGTATTTCAGGACTAATGTATCACAGATGGCATGCCCCCTTTTCAGATGTGGAGAATGAACTAATACTTCAAGGACTATGGCAGCATCATCACATCCTTCTATCCAGGGGGAGGCATAACAGGGAACAGCGGGCTACATTGTGGACAGACCTTGTCCATGATATGAATGAGACTGGCCACCAGGACAGGACATATGAGCAGGTTCGACAACATGCTACAGACATGGTGAATGCTGCACGATGAAGGGCAGCTGATGTTGCCAGGGATCGTGCCATCACTGGTGGAGGGCCTGCAATGGAACAACCACTCACGGCCACTGAGGAATTCCTGAAAACCTAGGGACACACGACAGCTCCCAGGCAGCCATCACACCATACATTGTGGAAGTGGGTGCCACAGTGTCCACAGCAGAAGAGCATGCAGGTAAGCTTACTGTGATCACCATTGTAATACTGTAGCAGTCATTCTGTCAGATTGTACATACCTTTGCGTGGGTGTCAGGTCTATGTGCTGTGGGGAGGGTTAACTCAGTTGTACAATCATACTCAGAATGTCAGCAGTACATCAAGTAACACAGTAGCTACTGTACATGTGAGATATGCAGGTATTACTTTGTTGTGCTGCAGCATGTGGTGGTACTGAAATTACCTCACCCTCACCTTTTTACAGGTCCATCAGGAGTTGTCCAAGGCTGAGGTCCTGCTTCTGGTAAGCTTGATACTGTTTTGTTATGGAACATACATATGCTATTAAGGGTAAGGGCCAGGATAATTCCCTATGTACAGGTAATGTTGTGTGTAACCAGAGCAGAATACTTGCATGCTCCAGTCTGGAATCACAGCAGTGTAGTTGAATGAGCAGAAACACTTTTGCAGTTATATTTCAGAGAGACTATGCCTCCTGGTATACATGAGGTAATTAATCCAACATGCCTTGCATCTACTGAAAGGTTGATGGTACATACCTTAGGCATTGAAACTTGTATTTGTATATATTTGTTAAGATAGTTGTACTGGGTTTTATGTGTTGTTTTATCAGGTATAGTGTCATATTGGATACCTAAAAGGTACATTGCACTGGCCAAGTGTCACATTATTTACCTGATATACTTATTATAAAGGCCTTGAGTCAAATGTGTATTTTGTTGTGAAGAAGTCTGTTGTGCATGAAAGCATAGATGAGAAGATGTGAGAATGGTAATGCAGTTGTGGATCGTCATTATATAGTGCAGGTAGTAATGTACTGCTTTTGTCTTTGTTTCCACATGTGACAGTGGTAGTTGGGTCTCTCCCCCACACAACCTGATGTCAGCATCTCTTTGGACTCTGATGATGATGGTGGCCACAGTGAGACACAGGTGGGGTTGTTGGGGGCTGAATCTGTCCCAGAGGTTGACATCCCTCTTCTGCCCCCATTGTCACTGCACACAATCATTATGCCCACACATACCCAGTCCCCACAGGCCTCAAATGTGGGATAGTCAGACAGTGGAGACATTGAAAAGGCCAGTTAGGCAACTATGGCTTCTGGGAGTATAGACATTGGCCATCGCCAGAAAGTTGGTGAGGTCCCACACAGGTAGATTGACAGGGATGCTCATAGGAGGACTGCTGTCCGTCCACCACCTGTTGTAGGTGCCACATCACGGGTCACTCAGCACATGTTTTGGGCCATCATGGAGGCACAGGCATGTTCTGAACAGAATACCAACAACACACCTCTGGAAGTATGTACACGAAATAGAAAACCACAAAGCCAGTGACCAAAAAATAACTCTGACGTCTCAGCACAAATGCCTTCAAGGAGTATAATGCCTCTAAAAACATCTGCCTAATATATACTGAATACAATTAACACATGATTAATTAATAATTACAACAACACAATCAAATAAAAAGAAACCAATTACACTCCATATTCATTCCTTTAGGAGCTAAAATATCAAACTTTAAAATATATACAGACTCTTTATATAAAAGCTTATCCTTTACATTTTCACTTCACCATAACTATTATCAATTTTTTTCTAAAATAGTTCCCCTTAAACCCATAGACTTGCCCCATCTTTTTTTTACAAAAATGTGCTGCCACTGAAATTTGCTCTTTATTGTTTTCTATATCACGCATATGTTCCAACAACCTTGCTTTAAATGCCCTCTTCGATTATCCAATGTAAAATTTGTTACAAGGGCACTTGAGGGTATAAATAATGCCCTCAGTATCGCTAAATTGGCCCTTAACTCTAAATTTTAACCCATTGATTCTGTCAAAACTGGACATTATATAATTACAAGCTTTGCACTTGCCACAAGGCTTAGTACCATATTCCATCGGGGTTATATTTAAATGTACAGGTGGTATAACAAATTTCCCTTTAACTAAGAAGTTTTTTAAACTTCTACCCATTTTGTATGATATCTGATGTCTTTCTGATAGCTATTCTGAAATATCTTTCAAAGAGGTTAAAAAAACACAATAGTATTTAACCTTGTCTATAACCTTGTCACTAAAACAACTATAAGTGGTGACAAAGTATGTATTTTGTTTTTCATTTTTACAAAAAACTAAAGGATGTTTTATTTCTCTCCCTGTCACCATTAATGTACTCACTCACAAACATATGCCGGCTTTTATTCAGTATTCCCTTATCATAGCCTCTACTTTCAAACATGGAAAAGTTTTCACTATTTCTCCATTAACATCTCTTTCCTCACTACACAATCTATACAAACATATAAACTCACCATAAGGTAAAGCTTCTATGGTGTGAGGGGGGTGACAACTTTGGGCTTTCAAATACTGAATGTTAACCTCAAGGGGAACTATTTTAGAAAAAGTAGATAATAGTTATGGTGAACTGAAAAATTTTAAGGATAAGCTTTTATATAAAGAGTCTGTATATATTTTTAAATTTGATACTTTAGCTCCTAAATGAATGAATATGGAGTGTAATTGGTGTGTTTTATTTGATTGTGTTGTTCTAATTACTAATTAATCATGTGTTAATTGTATTCAGTATATATTAGGCAGGTGTTTTTAGAGGCATTATACTCCTTGAAGGCATTTGTGCCGAGATGTCAGAGTTATTAAACTTTTTGTTCACTGGCTTTGTGGTTTTCTATATTCTGAATAGAACACCAGATATATGTTTAGGGTTATGGATACAGCACAGTCTGACATCCGTGACTGCCTCCACCGCATTGGGGACAACTCGGATCACTTCATTGATGCAGTGGACAGACAGTGGGCTGAGACAGTGTCTGTCCTGGACTGCACATTGTGCTAGAACATGTAGTTGGAGTTGGGCAGTGGACCCGTGGATGTAAGTCAGCAACACCATCTGCTGATAGTCTATTTGGTCATGCACAGTTACGCTCCCATAGTGGCAGTACATCCACCGCTAAAGAGGGGAGTGTGCTGTCCACACCATGATGTGGCAGGGTATGGACACTTGGTCCTGGGTGGTCCTGTGGGGGACACAGTCCCAGCAGACAGCAGCCACCATCAGATACTAGCACCACATCTGACCTTGGGCATGGTAGTGACAGTGCAAATCTTGGCAGAGCCAGTTCCCATGTTCAGGGCCAGAGACAGTGAACTGTCTACTATGCCATGTATGGTCCACAACTGTCCAACATATACACATGCAGGGGTAGCACTCAGCTTGACTGTGAACATGCACACACTCACACACCACTGTCACATGCAGGTCATCTACAGACACACACCACCTCTCCATGCTCCATCTAACCCACTCCCCTTCCTGATTCACACACATGCTGTCAACTGATTGAGCCAAACTAAGCCTCCAGCACCCCCACACATCATCCTGTGCAAGTGATGATACCTGTGCCACATCCCTGTCATCCTTCCTATCGATGCAGGGGAATGAAGCTATGTGTCTGATGCACAGGGTGACTATATTACTTGACGTGTACTTGTGTAATGCAGTATTGGTTTGCCATCCCACTTGTAGTGGTCACCAACATACACTGCATGCTGGCATGTGTCATGAGTATGCAACATACTTTTGTGGACCTTATGTTGTATGATGTATACTGGCGGTATTGTTATACAAGGACAAGTATGTTACAGACCTGTGTATGTTTCTGTTCCAGGAGTCTGAGTGGATAACCTATGGACACATGGCAGCAGGGAAGTGGTACAGCATGGCATGTCAGCACAGCAGAAATATGACTTCAGCAGAATACAGCAGTATACGTGTATGGCTTCATAGGTTCAGATCTGTATAACAGTCTACCAAAGACAATGGCGGTGGTCAGCGTACTCATGCATTCATAATTTGTGATAAGGTCTGCTACAGGGCAAGGTGGACCTTGCTGGAGTACATATGCTGCCTATCTGTAGGGAGCATAGTAAATGGATGACTCACTATAAGGACATTAACCTGCTATGTGACTTTAGTAGTACATGCTTGTGGGAGACATTTGTTTAGCAGACATAAACACACCCTTGAAACAGACCCTGCCTAATGGTACACAAAGCACCTCAGTGTACCTCAGCACATGCTATCTGTTTGATTGGCTGGGTGGCTGTCATCTCAGCACACAGTGTCTACCCGAGTCTCTCTTGGACTGGGGCAATATGTGCTGGTCCTGTACTGAGGGGTATACAGATGTCTCTGATTGTGTGTATAGCCATTATGCTAGTTAAGTTCACATGTCCTATGGCTCCATAACATGATGTATACTGCTGTAACAGCCTCACACACAAAAATGGCCACCTTCAGGCTAGCATCACTTCCACTCACTGCATACAAGACACACCAAGGCACACACATACTGCAAATTGGCTGTATGTAGATTAGAACACTTCCCTATGCAGTGGTACACACTACAGATCACAGTACCCGATGCACACAACACAACTCATGTCTGCTAGTACTGTCAGTTTAGAACATATAATGCTTGTAGATATCAGCAAGCCTTGTTGTCGTCAGTCATTTTGGGGGGGGCCACATCACCCACTACAAATAAAGTGATGCAAAATCCTAACTATGCATGCTTTACAAAGGTTATTATATGTATGCCATATGGATATATATATATATATATATATATATATATATATATATATATATATACACACACACACACACACAGCATGCTGGCCAGAGTGAGATTAGAACCCCTACATATCTAGCCTTATATACTATAGATCACACTACTTATCACATGCACCATGGCTTAAGGCTTGCTACTACACTCTCATCTGGTAGTCGTAAGGTGGTTGACATCTTCAGGCCTTGTAGAATAGGGCAGTGTGGAAGCCAGCAGAAAGTTACAGGCCCAAAATATGCATAACTATTGCAGGTGGATAGACCATGAGAGCATAGCAGTTGTTTTGCAGGGGTACACACACACACACACACACACACACACACACACATATACACACCAAGTGGGCTGCAGTGAGATTAGAACCCCTACCTATCTAGGTTTATACACTATAGATCACAGTACCTATCGCATGTGTCACAGGTTATATCTGTTGTGTATGTGATTGCAGGCACAGTACTTGTGCATTACACAAACTAGGCTTGTATTGAATAGCATCTGTGGCCTGCAGAGTAATATTGGTTCATACTGTTATCTGCATCTAGTATCCTAGCAGTGAGATAACTATTACCTTTATAGCCATATATGGCTGCTTACAGTTAGATAGGTGACACTGTGGGCATGGACAATATGCCCTGTCTATACGTGTGTTGACACCATTATACATTACACCACCTGCTCACCTGTGTATGTCTACGTGGTGACATCCAGCAGGCATAGGGGTCTGTAGGTAAGTGGATTATGTACTATTGCGCCCTTAGTTTGGATTCTTTGAGCAACATTATGGCTGTGTGATAGTACAGTTTACTCACCATTATTAGGGTATGTCAGGCAATGCAGACATCCACACACATATTTCTGTATATAACAGGGATTATATATAAATGTAGCTGTGTGTGTATGATATGTATATGTGTTCTGTAGATATGGGGGGAGTCTATGTGTCATTTTAATATATATATATAGCTACAGATATCTATTTGACACTTCATAGTGAAAGATATACTATGCAAGTGAGAGAGAGATACTGACAGATGGATATGTATACACATATGTCTGTATGTATAGATATTTATACATAATAGGTCATTTCAATGAAGGGCCAACAGAACTGCACTCATTTTTACTAAGTGTACGGGCATGCCCAGTGGGACTGTCAGTGCTTATAATGTGACTCCAGGCCACACCTACCTGTATTCCAGTCCGAGATTTTGTAGGTTACAGACAGTAACATCCGCCCCTGTTTTTGCAGTACTGCACTTCACTCAAAATGTCACAGCATTTCCCAGCTGCCAGCTGTACTAAATATGTGACTATGGTTGGTAATGTTATACCACCTTTAGACTGACAGTCTGCATACCTCTCAACTGTCCTGATTTTCACAGAATGTCCAGAGTTTTACTTCATATGTTTGGTCTGTTCCCCACACATTTGTGGTCTCCTGGTGCTTTATTGAATGTTGACATCAATACATTCTACTAACTACAGACAAACAATTGTGTGTCCAACTTTATATCCATCAGAAAATGTGTACTACTGCAGTCCATTTGCTTCCAGTAACTGTTTAGGTTTATGTGACCAATATTTAAATTCTGTCCCTATGTTTGGGCCTTTACCTCCACAATCTTTCTGGCTTTGTCCAGATTTCTTGCACTAAGAGGTTAGGAAATATGACATTCTGTGAAAACACCAACATACTACTACCTCACATGCAAAAATGAGTAATTCCAGATAAGAACTATCAATACCATCACCCATGCTAGCTTCCCTAGTCCACTAAGCCACACAGGTCACTAGACAAAGAGGGGGTCATCCATCACACAATCAACAGCATACATATGTACATTGTTATCCTGTGTGAAGAGAGACATATAATGTGTGAGCGCTATCTATGTTACCACCCTGTGATTTCTTGGTCCACTGCTATACCATAGCTGATTTTCTGTTAAAGTGGTTATATGGGTACACTGCTATGTTGGGGTGGGGGAAGAACAGCACATGATCAGCTTGGGTAAACAGTAGTCCAGATATCATGTGTGCCCACTGTTTAACATCTGCCTTGACTGATGTCGTGAATATTCCAACCATGAGGCCTAGTGAGAATTAAGAAACACATACTATTGGACTGGGTATCAGTTGTCCCATGAGTATGTTAACTCTGACCAAATAGCCCACTATATTTCTTTGCATAACAGCAGCAGAATCATACATACAATACCTTATTAAAGTAATCCTTGCAATTAGTGTGTTGGTTAGAGACTTACCTTGAGAATGCAGTAGTTGACAGAACTGTAGTTCAGAGCTGACTCTGTATGATGCAAGCAGTACACAGACAATATATGCATAGGTACAGGTTGTGTGAGTTGCCTGGGATCAGCTATATTAATATATGTATGTGAGTAGGAGTAAGGTGTCAATCCTTGGGGCCCTAGGTTGTCAGTGAATGTGCTATGCATTGTCTCTTAGTCAATGCAGGACGTACTGGGCACGCCTACATCTGCCTACAGGGACATCATTCGGAGGCTCCTCCTCTGAGTCCTCCTGTGAATGTGGCCGTGGTAACCTAAGCACTAGTGGGGAGCTGTGTATCCTTTCCCTATACTGATCCTGCTGCAGCTGCTTCTGCAGGATTATATTGTGTAGCATGGAATATACTGTGAACATATGTATATATGGCTGGGGAGTACTGCAAGGCTCCACCAGATATATTGAGGCACTGGAACCGTGACTTCAGCAACCCAAACACACAGTCTATGATGTTCCTAGTTTGTGCATATGCCTCATTATGACATTCTTCTGTGGGTGTGGGTACATTTCTGATGGGTGTCATCATCCACGGTTCCAGTGCATGGCCAGTATCCCCCGGTAAATGGCCATGTGGAATGCCCCCCGTAGCAAACATCTGGTACAGCTGTGATACGTGCCAGATATAGGAGTCGTGATAGCTGCCAGCACGCACATTCATGATAATGCCCTGGGCATTGCATATGGCCTGGCAGTTGATGGAGTGGTACCCCTTGCGGTTGATGTAGATTCTACCCTCCTCACCAGGTGGTGCCTTGATGTGTACATGAGTGCAATCTATGGCACCTAGTACCCCAGGGTAGTGTGCTACATGGTAGAAGTGTTGCATATTGCTGGGCCTCACCTCAGGGGGAAGGGTAAAATATATGTGCTCACTGGCATGTGATAGCATGGCATCCAGGAACTGGTGGAATACCCTGGATGCTGATGCCTGTGAGACCCCCATCATGTCCCCACTTGATCTTTGGAAGGTACCTGTGGCTATTATCTTAAGGGCTACACATACTTTTGTTTCCACTGGGATGAGTTCCCCTTGTTGGCTCTGGGCCTGAGTTGAGGACAGCAGAGCTCAGTGAGTTCTTGTAGCATGTCCTTGTCCACCCTGTAGCGGTCTACAATCTCCAGCTCATGTAGCTCCTGGAAAGTTACCCTGGGCCTGAACACTCTTCTCCTTCTCTGCCTAGGCCTATTTGTCAGCAGTAGCAGCAGCACTGACTTCAGCATCTAACACATACAAATGTAGCAGACCTGCAGAAGCCCTTAGCATTCTTTCAGTTAAAATTCCCAAGTCTGTACTCCAATGGTGCAGAGTATGGGGGGAAATCAGCTTGTAAGGTGTATGCATACTTTATAGTGCTCTACTGTTGGTACTGCCTGCATGATTGGCTACCTATGATGCACTGCATCTGCCTAATATGTCATTGACATCATTTAATGGCCCTAGTTTAAGTTAAACAAGGATCAACACTAATTAATGCATCAATGGCCTTTTAGATACTCTGAGCACTGTGGTGGAAACGTGCACCCTGTAGGTAAACACTACTTAGCAGTCAGTGCACACACTCCCCAAACTTCCATGCTCAACACAGCAGCACATTGCGCAAACACTCTGAAACATGTGCCCCGTAGATAAACAAAGCTTAGACATCAGTGCATACTCAGGCTTCCATGTTCAGCATGGTGATGTGCCGAGCAAACAAGTGCACCTAAGCTCCAATCAGCTTAGAAGTTATTGGACACACCATCTCCTGATGTCAGCTACCTCCTGTGTGGACACCAATATGGTTCTCTGCCTACACGGAGGGGATATGTGGACATGGTTAACCCATTATGCTCTTCAGTAACTTCACCTCATTTGCATAGGGATCCATGCTCACATCCTGTAAGCTACATGATTCCAAACCCTAGCAACAGCACCAATGCACCATTGTAGATACTGCACGCAGGGTCTTGTAATATATTTGATTTTACCACTTTTTTTTTTAATAAGGCATGTTTGCACACTGCAGTGTGCCATACAAATGTGCTAAGATTATTTAAAAAAATATTTATTTTAATATATTTACTGTAACGTTTGCAACACACAGAGGAAAATTTTGCTCATATCTGTACATGCTATGCCATTTATGTCCATCGATCTGCATTTTTACAGCCCCTTTTGTCTGTCTATATTCCTGTACATGGAATTTTTCTGTGTACACTACGAGCAGTGACACAGGGTCTGCAGAGCTGCTGATCTGCTTGCTGGATCACTCTACCTGCCTCATTTGCATGAGATTCACCTGCTTATGAGGTGATTTGCATGCCATGGAAGTTTCCTTGTGGGCATGCTGCTCAGCAGCGCTTACTAAATCTAAAAATGTTCATGGCTGTGTTAGCAGTACAGCACAATGCCTACACAGAAAAAAAATGTGTAGGCTTTATTAAATTCCCCCCATCTTTGTATATACCTAGATTTTTCCTTATGAAGGTGTTGGGGATTGTCTGTTAATAATAATAGTACACTAGATCAAATTCATATAGATAAACATGATAGAGTGTGGAATTTAAAGATGCTAAAGGGAGAACACAGAGACATTATAATACCAGTTAAGAAAGAGATATAAATGAAAGGGAATAGAAAAGTGAAATTTGCAAATTAATGTATTATGCAGCAAGGAAATATACTAGTATTTAATATGAATGGTTTAGATGTGAATAAAAAATGAGAAGGTCCTCTCATACATTTTAAAAGTAATGCACAAATAATAATGTTGCAAGAAAAATATCTTAATTATAAAGAGCATGAAACTATTATAAAGAAAATTGGGAAGGAAGGCTTCATTAGAGGCCAGATATTTAGAAAAAATATATGCACACATTTGGATTAATAGATGTCATAAAAATAAAAAGAGGAATATGGAATGTTCTTGCTTTTCAAGTAACTATTCTAATTGGGCAAAACTAGGTAGATGTTATATCTCAAAATAACATAGAAGCATGATGCAAAAAAGTATCCAGTAATAGTATCAGACCATACACCCATACTAATTACATTGTAAAGACAGTGAAAAACTTATATGGTGAAACATTAGTATCTTTCAATGTATCTTATAAAAAAGAATATTTAGTGGCTGGGTTGATAAAACAGTAAAATAATCATACTAAATTTAGACTTGAGTGACAGGAAGTTAGCACAGAATTGGGATAACTGAAAACTAAAGATTAAAATCTAGTCACAGTGAAGGCTAGAGAGAGTGATATGGAACAATATTCATGACACTTACCTAGAAGGTGCAAGAAAGGTGAGGGAATTATAAAAGCAGAAAAGGACTGTCTGGTCAGAATTAATGAATGCGTAACTGAAGGCAACCAAGAACTCAATGCTGTATTACTTAGTGAACCTATATTAATATAGGACAAAGGTTGTGAAACATTTATTTTTGACAAAAATACTAGAGCCACAAAACCATTAACTCAAAGACTAAGGCATCATAAAGTGGAAGGAATGATTATTAAGACTAGAAATCAGAACAAAGGAAGGACTGAAAGAGATCCATAAAAATAGAGTAATGGCAAACTACTACACCAGTCTGTACTAAAAGGATACAGAAGTGGAAAACCAAGTGGCATTCTCTCCTTTAGCTTCCAAAAAGTTCTGACTTCAGTCATTAGAGCCCTAATTAAAAAACTCAAACCAACCACCGTTTCAGCTGACCTCCTCCCTGCAGACTACCTGCAAAAAGTTGCTGATGTTATAGCAAACCCTGTCTCTATTTTCATAAACAGAACTATAACTGAAGCCTCTATCTGGAAAATATCACATGCCATACCACTCCACAAAGGAGGCAGATCCATTGCACTGTCAAACTATAGACCAATCGCTATAATTTCCCCTCTGGCTAAAATTATGTAAAAGTGTATCCATAAACATAAACAACTCTTAAACTACCTTATTCAACATAATCTTCTGGCCAACTCCCAGCATGGATTTAGACCACAGCACAGTACCACTTCAGCCTTCTTCTCCTTTTCTAATGTCATAAATTCCAACCATAACAACAACAAATCTTCTGCTCTGTTTCTCTATCTTTCCAAGGCCTTTAACATGGTTAACCTCCAGCTACTCTTACTTACCCTAAATAAAATATCCCTAAACAAACATGCCATACAATGGTTTCAATCTTATCTTAGTGGAAGACAGCAGGCTGTCCTTTGGTAGGACAAACTCTCCACCCTTCTCTCCGTTACCCTTGGTGCCCCTCAAGGCTCCATATTAGGTCCTCTTCTTTTCTCCCTCTTTATCAATGACCTCCACACTGTAATCCCAGATGCAACCTGTATACGATATGCCGATGACTCCACCCTGATTTGCTCAGCCTCTACCACTACAGATTTCCTTAGTTTAACCCAGAAAACATTTAATACAGTGAAAAACTGGATCTGTAATCAACAGTTGATATTAAACCCTAATAAAACAAAGCTATTGCTCTTCTCCCCCACTCGCAAATCCTCTCAACTCTCAATCTTCGTTTACTGTAACATCTAACAATGGGACCATAATCTCACCAGATATGTATACCAAACTCCTGGGTGCTATAATAGACAACAACCTCAAATATGATATGCACGTAAACCAAACAATTAAAACTGTTAATAAAAAACGTGGCTCCCTATACAAAAACAAACCTTTTCTCACCCCTCTAGCTAGGACTACCATTGCCTGTACCCATCTGCTTTCAACTCTACTCTATGCCTCGCCAATACTCACTAACTTGAACAAAACTGATCTCAGCAAATTGTCTAGCTGCTACAATCAAATTGCCAAGTTTGCCACAAGAACTCTGTACAGGACACACCATTGTCAAAACCTAAACCTCTTAGGTTGCTAGAACTCCCCAGGCTAATTCATTATAATCAACTTACTGTACCATTCAAGGTTATTAACCATCCAGAAAAAACGCCCTCCCTTAAAACATTATCCATCCCTACAAAAACTCTAGGTTACTTCGTTCCACTACAAAACTTTTGGTTCAGACTGTTAAAGCTAAAACTCACTGGTTATGTCCTTGCTCTAACCCTGACTAAAGTCTCATCTACTTCCATATCCCTGCAATTTTTTATTCACAGCGACTAACCTCTTACATTAAAAGGTTTGGAAAGAGAAACTGTAACATCTTTGGAGATACTCTGTATATAAGCTGTACCTATAGGTTTGATAAGAGAAATTGTAACATATTTGTATATATTTCTGAATATAAACTGTATTCTTCATAAGCTTTTAATGTGAGACTGTAACTTGTATGTTAATACAGTATGTTTGTACATATACTGTAACTTGCTTGTCTTTATCTGTTTGTAAGTTTGGAGCTTTTCTCCCCATGCCTTCACTGAAAATGGACATGTATCCAGTCGGACTATCCCGGTCAACAAATGTAAAATAAAATAAAAATAAATAAATACAATAAATTAAAAAAATACTTGGGGCAGTTAAATCTACCCAAATATTTCAGGAGCTTGGAAGAAAACTTGTAAGGAAATTCAGAAAAAATAAAATTAAGTAAGAATAAGAAGCCAAAATACAAGGAAAACACATGGAATAGATGGAATTCTGACAGGAATTAAGCAATAAGAGAAAATTAAGTTATCAATGTTTGGAAAGAACTGTTCAGTAGTATTGTTTTTGGTGAGGATGTACCTCTCTATAGGTGTAATGTAGTGATGGTAGTCATACTAAAAGAAGGAAAGGACTCAGCAGATCCAGGGTCATAGAGAACTATTTCACTTTTGAACCACAATTATATTGTAGGACCTTTATGAACATATCATCAAAACGATTACCAACATTTTTACCAAGAATAACAGACCTGGATCGATGTAGTTTTATAGAAGGTAGACAAACATTTGACAACAGAACTTTAATGATTTAAAAAGATATTATGGAAAATAAAATATTAATGTTGATAGGGGTGGATGCAGAAAAAGCATTTGCTAGATTCAATCAAGGAATTTATGAGGAAAACAATGGAAGCATTTGATTTTCCACAACAGTGGCTAGAGCTAATATCGGACATCTATAGATGAGCTCCATTAAGAATAAACTGAGGAGGTGGATTATAAGAAATTATCAGCCTAACAAGAGGAACTAGGCAAGGATGTCTAAGTTTACCACTACTGTTTGCATTGTGTTTAGATCCACTAGCTAATGACATTTATGAGTGTATTAAACAATCTAGCATATCAAGATATAAATGGGTAATGCCCAAGAAAACAGTGCCTTATTTGCAGATGACATAATACTTTGTTACAAACCCAGAAGGTGACATAAAAACATTTTTGCTGAATTAAAAGCTTTTAATGTTTTAACACAGTTTAAACTGAATGAATCTGAAATACAACTGATAGCAATAAACTTATTTTATTTATTTATTTATTTGTATTTGTTTTCTGGGGTAGAGCACTGATCTCTGTGGACCTTTTTCAGACTCAGCCAGGGAATGGTGTCTGGTTAAGTGACTTGCTCAGAGTCACACAGTTAGGCAATGGAGGCTGAGGGAATCAAACCTTCACTACTGGACCACAGGAAACAGATTGTTAACAGCTCCTCAACAGTATGTGCCAATACATAACTTGTTGCAAAAGTACCCATTTCTGTAGGGTCATGACATAATGTGGTATTTAGGAATTTGGTTGCAACAAGATGAGCAAACTGTCAAGGAAATGTGGAAAGAAACTGCTCAAAATTTATATCTGTCTTTCTATCTATCTATCTATCTATCTATTTATCTATCTATCTATCTATCTATCTATCTAATCTTTTTGTTGACCAAGTTAGTCCCATTAAGGCAGCGGCCTCTTTTCAGGGAAGACCAGAGGTAGTATTTCCACTACTATAGGGAAATTTGGCTTGGACACTAAAGGAGCTTCCCCTACTCATTTTTGTGGGTACGTGCACACATATCCTAGTATGATGGTGACTGGGAAGTGAAGTGCATGCTATCATCATGGTGGAGGGTGGGGTGAATGAGGATGAGTGTGTTGTGGATGCTATTGATTCTGAAGTGCTTTTCCACCAGCATCTATTTGTTTCAATGCTGAGTGGTGCCAAAGATGTTTCTGGAAAGGATAAGGATGATGTGATAAGGGTTACAACCGTCCAGTCAGAAGGGTTGCAGGATGGATTACTGTGAGATATGATGACACCAAGAACCCAGACGTACATAAAGCAGCATCTTAGGAGAAATTGTGGACAAAATTCAGAGAGCTGAGGAGACACAGAGCCACATTGATGCACAGGATATTTTTAAGAAACAGAATAATTTGCTTATGGGAAAATCTTATGCCAGCGTTGCAGTACAACTTAAATGTACAGAAGGTAATCCAACTATTCAAAAGAGATAGTATACAGTACTGTAAGACTTCATTTAAAGAAAGAAAAAACTAACGACATATATGATGTATGGGATAATGTTATCCTGCTGCTTGGCATGACTGTTACTGATGTTTGACCATTTATTTTTGGGTAAAGAATCATTTGGGGATATTATTTCTCAGACTGAAGAAGGCATGCTGAAGTTTATGAACAAATTTAAAGAAAAGGACAATTTGTTTCCATGGAATAATTTCGTATTGACCATGAAAACTGACATAACCAAGAATAGACTTATAATTCAATTTTGAACTTATGTCGCACGAGATGATTTAGAAGTTTTTGTACTTGGCATTTGTGACACTTGGTTTGGTGTTAAAAAATTAAAGACAATAGAGGATTATGGACTGGTGGGTGGAAATAATTAAGCAATGGAATAGTAATGAGAAACTGCAGCATATTTCTAATATTGTTAATGTTCAAGAAGCGAGATGATTTGTTAAATATTGGGGACAGCCTAAAACATGTTTTTTTTTAGGGGGGGGCCACAAGGTCATTTTATACAGACTTGCCTAAAGGAGCACTGTGTACAGTGTGGGAAAAGGGAACAATATTCCAAAGATTGTACAATGGCATGTTATACATGTAATAAGATGGGACATTTGTGGTTGGACTGTAAGGAAATACAACATTTTAAAGAAATGGAAACTGTTTATGAAAGTGATATAATTGAAAGTACTGACATTGAAACTGATGTTGGAAATGCAATTGGTAAGGGTGGACAGGAGACTATTTTGGATAAAAATGTGATAGAAGTAGATAAAGCTGATACTACCTTACATTTATCACTTAATAAGGTAACATAATTATCAGCATGAAGGAAGTGATAGCAGAGAAGAAGGGAAATGAAGTAGTTACAGGAAAGAAATCAGTTACAGATATGATTAGAGAAAGAAAATGGAAATATAAAAATATGTCACTGAAAGAAAAACAGAGGACAGCAGATAATATATGGGTAATTTCTAAACATTAATAGTATTCTTAATACTATTAAAAGACTTTTAGTTGTACACTTGTGTGAATATAAAAATCCAGATATTATATGTTTACAAGATGTTCGTAAAGTTCCAAGTATGTTTAGGGACCAAATGCAGTTATTATATACTATTATATGTAATTTGGGAGCAGATAGAGCTGTATGGGTATAGAAGTTTTATTTAAATCTACTCATTGGCTGATCTTAGATTCCATTATTGTTAAAGCAGGAAGAGTGTTGGTGCCGGATATGTGATATAAGGGAAAATATTTTAGATTAATTGTGGTTTATGCATTTACAGATGTGAAAGGGAGAGAAGAATTTTTGAGATTTTAAAACCTTATGTATTGGTGAATATGGATGTTGTGTTATTAGGCAATTTTAATTGTAATGTAAGAAAGCATACTGGGAAAATATCCTCAGATATTAAGAAACTGTAAGAATTAATATATTTAGGTCAATTATGTTTAGGTTCTTAAAGAGATTTTTACCTATATAAGATCTAATGCTAATATATTTATTGAGTATTTTGATACATTACTAGATGAGGAAGCTAGAAATTGTAAAGCTGTTTTTACAGATTATGAAGGCATATGGGCTATTATTAGAACTAATACAACTGTGATTCGTCAGGGTAAAGGACTGAAAAAGATGAATGCTATTACTTTACAGACGTTTGTTGAAAGTGAGACTAAAAATATATGGAAAGAGCATGAAACAATGAGATTTGCATGATAGCTGAACTACTTGGTGGATTGCTTATGTAATGAAAATTCATAGAGTATATTGTAAAACAGGAAAAAGAATATTATAAATAGAGAAGTTAAAGTATTGTTGATTAATACATAACATGATATTGTATAATGGTATGTTTAATGAAACATATGTTAAAAGGGAGAAATAATTATCTGACACAAATAAGTATAGACTGAGAAATTCCATGCAATAACAAGAATGGTTAGTTTAAGGTACAAAGGGACAGATTTGGCCTTTTCTGGGTAAGACTATAAAAAAACAAAACATGTACATTGATAGTCCAAGACTTAAAGATGATAAGATTCTAACAAAACAAGCTAATATAGAACAAGAAGTGAGAAGATATTTAAATGAAGTTTATAAGGAAGACAGGATCTAAGTTTTAAGAAATTAGAATGCTGATTGTTTAACAGACATTGATAAAAATAACTGAAAATATATCACTGTGTTTGAATTTCAAGATATTTTGTGTAAGATAAATAAATATACAGTTCCATGGCCAGATGACTTAGATTATTCCTGGTATAAACGTTTGGAAAATGACCATTATAAGATATTGTCTAAATTATTTACTGAACTGAAAGAGACAGGATTTCAAACAGATATTTATGATGGTGTTATTAAATTAATATAGAAAAGGGGATAGTAAGGAAGATCTACATAAATAGAGACCAATAACTTTAATGAATGCTGACTACAAATTATTTATGATAATTATATAAGTACATTTAGAAAAAAAATGTAAAATGTCTGAATGCAGGTATATATGATATAGAAAATAAGATAGTAGAAGAGATTCTGATGCTTGTTAAAGAGATAGTATATACTATCTTAGACACTAATGAATAAGTTAGGATTGTTGGATGTGATACTGTAAAAGCTTATGATAAAGTAGATAGAAAACAATTGTGTAAAGTTTTAGGGGCATATAATATTCTGGTTCAGATCATTAATATAACTGTCAGCATATGAGACTAATAAAGTTAACATTTTAATTAATGTATGAGTGAAAGGTAGTATTGTTGTTCAGTAAAGAATTAGATTAGGTTGTCCCTTAAGCAGTATATTATTTGCATTAGTAATGAATGTTGTTATAGGAGAAATCACACAAAAGATGTATATGGAAATGCATGTCTATAAAGACATAATATAGTTACTTTTAATTATGTAATATGCTGATGATGTACTTATTGTGAAGAACATGCATATGATTTGAGCAGTTATATCACATTTAGAACTGTATTTCAGACTGATTGGTCTATGTATTACCAGATAAAAGAGTATACGATTTGGTGAAAAATATAATGATGGATATACTTTTTGTATGAACAGAAATTAAAACATTAGGAGTGACCTTTGGAAATTAGATATGTATGAGACAACACTGGAGAATGCTATTAGATGAGATTCAGCATAAAAGTAGATTGTGGAAAATGTTTTGTTTGAGCATTCAAAAATTATAAATTTATTACATTCAAAAGTTTTAGTTGTTTAGGAGGGATATTTGCATTTTCAGGTGAGTTGGATACAAAATTAGTACAAATAATATTTTCATATTGTAAGGATCTAGATTAAATCCTATTAGAAGAGAAATGGTTTACAAAAAGATAGAGAAAGGAGGGTTGGATTTAAAGAACCCGGTGAAACAAACTCCATGACTTTAGTAAAGTTTTTGCAATGTAAATATGGTGAATTGAAAAAATGGGCAAAAAAGGTTAAAGACTGGACAAATGAGCATAATAGGAAAATATGGTATGAAAATGTAACAATGAACTTTTTGTATGTTTATCTTTGGGAATATGTTCCAGATTATGTATTATTAGTGACTAATCATAGACAACAAAGGTTTAAAGATTGGAAGGAAGGTAATAAGAAGTTATGTACCTACCATAACGTTCCATGTTAGTTGTCTTCTCTCGCCTTCTTTCTTGCTTGATGGGTTCGGAGCCGATCCTCGGCTCCGACTCGGCACTTGCTTTAGCTCGAGAACTCCTTCTACCAGCTCGAGGCAGCCCCATATCCCATGATGCAAGGCAGTAAGTACCCAGATCTCGTTTGTTGACAAAGGGCAATAACACCAAGCATAAAATACTTCCCAAAGGAAGAAGAAACTTACAGATGGAAAAAGGACCAGGTCTAAATGGTCTTTAGCATAATAGTTTCTTATACAAGGTCTGTCCAGGCCAGGGGGAAGGAGGGAGGGTCGCAAGAAAGAAGGCGAGAGAAGACAACTAACATGGAACGTTATGGTAGGTACATAACTTCTTAATGTTAAGTTGTCAATCTCGCCTTCATTCTTGCTTGATGGGACCGCGTCCCTAGCACCTCTATCCTGGGTGGCTCAATGGAACAAACTCTTGAGGACTGTAGAGCCAAAACTGGCTCTGTCCCTGGAGGCCAAGTCCAATTTGTAATGGGAAACAAAAGTGTGAGGAGTGGCCCAAGTGGCCGCTGCACAAATAGTGTCCAAAGGCAGTCTAGCTTGAAAGGCTGTAGAAGTAGCTAAACTCCTAGTTGAATGTGCTTTAGGTTTTGAGCACAGCTGTTTTCCCTGATCGTATAAATTTCAGTGATGACCAAGAAAGCCATCTGGACAAAGTCACTTTAGAAACAGGAAGGCCTTTTATTATCCGCATAGGAAACAAAAAGTTGATCAGATTTTCTAAATTCTTTTGTTCTGTCCAAATAATATCTAAGCTGACGGTGGACGTCAAGATAATGTAGCTTTTGTTCAGCTCTATCTGAATAGTTAGGTAAAATACAGGAGATCAATGGATTGATTCAGATTGTTTTTCAAGCGACCTTAGGTAAAAAGGATGGATTAGTTCTCAAAGATACTCTGTCTTTGTGAAAAATCAAATAGGGGGGTCGAACCGAAAGAGCATGAAGTTCAGACACCCTCCTGGCAGATGTAATAGCCACTAGAAATAACGTTTTCCAAGAAAGATATTTTAGGGAACAAGAAACAGCTGGCTCGAAGGGGGGAAGAATCAAGGATGTCAGCACTAAATTTAGATCCCACTGAGGAGGAGGATTCCTGATTGGAGGCTTTAGTAGGAAAATTCCTTTCAAAAAGGCCCTGCAGAGCCTATGGGACATAATATTATGATCTGCTATTCCGACATGAAAATTAGAAATAGCAGCCAACTGAACTCTGACTGTGGAAGAAGAGGAGCCTGCATGAAAAATCTCTGCTAAGAAGTCCAGAACTGCCTGAACAGGGGCAGTAAAAGGATCAATATTTTGGGCCTTAGCCCAATAAGAGAAACGTTCCATTTGCTTGTGTAAATCCTCCTGGTAGAGGATTTTAGTGAAGCTACAATGATATCTCTAACTGGGTTAGAGATCAAAGGAAGCCTGGCTAAGGAAGGAAGTGGAGCAACCATGCTGTGAGGTTGAGAGAAGGGATTGACCGGTGCAGCTGACCGGATTGGTGAATCAGTAGATCTGGCACTGGGTCCAGATGCCACGGCTGCACCAAAAGGTGATGATGGAGGAACGGGAACCAAACTTGTCGAGGCCAGTAAGGGGCAATGAGAATCAATTTGGCTCTCAAAACGGTAGCTTTCTGGATCACCTGAGGGATCAGAGGAAATGGAGGGAAGGCATAAAGAAGTCCCTGGGGCCAATCCTGGGTCAGAGCGTCTCTGGGGATGGCCTGATAGAGGGAAGAGGCTGAAGAAGTCTGGACATTTGCTGTTTTGGGGAGTAGCAAAAAGATCGCAACATGGACGACCCCATTCCAGAAAAATCTCTTCCACTACGGATTGTTTGAGAGACCACTCGTGAGGCATGAGAATAGCTCTGCTCAATCTGTCCGCTATAATGTTGGTTTTCCCAGGGATATGCGTTGCTACCAGAAACCGATGAGAGGAGATCGCCCATTGCCAAAGTCTGAGCGCTTCTCGACACAAGGGGTAGGACTTGGTTCCGCCCTGTTTGTTGATATACCACACTACAGACATGTTGTCTGTGTGGACTGCAATTGTCCCACGGGAAGAAAGTCGTTGAGGGCTTGCAACGTTAAAAGCACTGCTCTCATCTCCAGGACATTTATGTGCAGATGGTACTCGAACGGTTGCCACGTCCCATGAACCATCCTGCCCTGATAATGACCCCCCCACCCGATCAGGGAGGCATCCATGGTGACAGTGGCTATCGGGGACGGAGGTACAAAGCACCTGCCTTGGTGAACCTGAGACGATGTGATCCACCAAGCAAGATGTTCTTTGCATGTTTGTGTCACCAGAATCTGGTGACGCATTGGGAGTTGCTGGTATGACCACTGTGTGAACAGCATCCACTGAAGGAGGCGCATGTAGAATCGAGCCAGGGAAAGAAGAGTAATGGCCGCAGCCATGAGACCTAATACCTTTAGAACCATTCTGGCCTGTACTTTCTTGCTGGCCAGAATGATCCTGACATGAGTCTGAATGTCTGAAACTCTTTGTTCTGTAAGGGTAGCTGACATCCGAACAGTGTTTAAGTTTGCGCCTATGAAGGTAATAGACTGGCAGGGCGATAAGGATGACTTTTCGAAGTTGACTGAGATGCCCAAATGAGAACAAAGGTCTATTGTGTAATCCCTGGCTTGTATAAGCTGATGCCTGGTGGTGGCTGACAGGAGCCAGTCGTCGAGATACGGAAACACCTGGAATCCTTAACGTCTCAGGTGAGCCGTGACCACTGCCATGCATTTGGTGAACACTCTGGGGGCTGTAGTGAGACCAAAGGGCAGGGCTCTGAACTGGAAATGACTGGACCCCAGCCGAAAGCAGAGAAATCTCCTGGAGCATCTGTGAATTTTGATGTGATAGTAAGCATCCTGAAGATCTATTGAGCACATCCAGTTGTCCTTCTGTAAAAAGGGCAGAATTGACTGAAGAGTGACCATTCGGAATCTTGTCTTCCTGACAGACTTGTTGAGTCTGCTGTGATCCAATATCGGTCTCCAGTCTCCCGTCTTTTTGGGGACCAAAAAGAACCTTGAGTAGATTCCGGGCTCTGAATGGTCTATTGTAACTGGCTGAATGGCTCTTTTTTGCAGTAGTTTTGCGATTTCTAACTCTGCAATGTCCCTTAGACCGGGTGGTACGTCTGGAAGGGAACTTGAGGGGAAGGGACTTTCCTCGAAAGGAATTATGTAACCCTTGGATATGATCGACTGTACCCATCTGTCTTGAGTGAGGGAATGCCAGGCTTCTGGGTACAGTGATAATCTTCCCCCGACTGCCTCCAAGGAGGGACAGCCGGGCAACACCTCAGGGATGCTGAAAGGGCTTATCAGAGAGAGGCTCCCTGTTTCCCTGGTTTTTCGGACCCCCTCTGCCTCTAGAGCGGCGTCTGTTGTTGTTACCCCCTCTGCCTCTAGGGGTAAACTGACCACGTGAATCCGGCGTGACTCCTTGGGATTTACGGAACCACATCTTACCACCCTTCTGTCCTTTGGGATAAGGCCTAGAAGGGGTGGAAAAACGGACTCCAACAGCAGAAAGAGTCTTGCCGTCCTGCTCACACCTGGTCAAGGTCTCCTTCACCTGAGGGCCAAACAAAGCTGACCCATCAAAGGGAGAATTTGTGAAGGACGCCTTAAAGGGATCCGCAAAATCACATAGCCGCATCCAGGCTTGGCGTCTAAGAGCCACACCTGTGCCTGCGGCTCTACTCGCTCCATCCGCAGCATAAGATATTAGCCGCATGGAGGAGTTAGCAATGGAATTGAGGGTTCCTAGCTGCGAAGCAATCTTTTCTTGAGCCCCTGCAGCTGTAGGATCCTGAACTACTTCTCCCAGCTCCTTCAGGATATCTCTCTGGAGTCTGGTGAAGTGACAAAGATAATTCAGCAACGCATAGCAAAGGTCGCTGAGGAAAACATCCGCTTGCCGTACCTATCCATGGTCCTAGAGTCCTTATTAGGAGGATGGACGGGCACGGAAGGATCTGCAAGTTCCTTTTGGTGGCCGCAGCCACCACCATGGCATCAGCGGGACACCCTTGGTAAGGAATTGTTTGTCACTAGGGGCAGTGATAAATTTAGAAGGCCTCCTAGGGACTGGCTCTACAGAGTCAGGAGCTGTCCACGCCTTCGTGCAATAACCTGCATAAGGGGTCGAAGGCGGAGACACCCAGGAGGTGGAGGGCCGAGATCCGAACGCCTCTAGGTATACTGACTCATCCTCAGAGGGATTGTTGGTGGGCCAGTTTCCCATCTGTTTCAGAAGTTCTAGGATGTCTGAGAAGGAGACATCCTCAGAGGGGATCTAGGGATCCCTCTGACTCATCAAAGTCAGTATCCGAAGTGACAGACTCGGGGGAGTCTACATGCTTCCTCTTACAAGTCCTCTTCCTAGGAGGATCTCCCGAAACATCAGGAGAATCCTCGGAAGAGGGGAAATTCCCAATGGGGAAACCTGAGGCGGAGGATCTCTGGGTCCTGTAGCAAGAGAAGTGGCAGAGATGTCAACAGGTACAATAGAGGGAGGAGCTACGGGAAGAGACTGCTGACTGATACCAGTGGCCAGTACACTCTTCATCACCTCGAATGCTCCCCTCCCAGGCAGGTCCGAGAGAACCCGCTCCGAAGAGCTAGGAACTCCAGGGACCACCGAAAGTGAAGCATCCGAGGCAGATGTCGGAGCCGAGCTCACCAAGGCCGAGGCTCCAAGGGGAAGAGCGGGTTCGGACAAGGGTCCGATGCCACTCACCCCTCGGAGGAGACCATGGAAGCCCGACCACCGAATCCCTCTAAGGAAGAGGAGATAAGAGTAGAGGCTGAAGGAACAGAAGGGGTATCCGTCCTCCAGCCGTAGCAGTAACTATGCCGAAGACTCCAACTCCAAGCTCTGGGGTAGAGTTGAAGGAGGAACTGTAACGGGGTGTGGACCAACAGTCGTCTGCTGAGACGGACTGTGAAGCATTTGGGCCAGTACCTGTGACTTGAGCAATCTGCTGACCACTCTCTCTAGGTCATGGTCAGACAACCTGGATGACCTTGAAGATCGGCTCCGATGGCTCCGTTCCGACAGAAGAGGTGAAGCCGGAGCCGAAAGTATCGGCTCCAAGGAAGGAGACCTCGACCTCTTCCTGGAATGAGCCATCGGAGCCGACACTACGGATCCTGTCGGAGCTGATTTCTCGGAGCCGACAGAACGCCTCGATGTATCGGCTCCAGCCGGAGCCGATACAGCCACCAAAGTAACGGTGTCGGAGCCGATCGTAGCCGACACCGATGCCTGTGCCACATGGGTGTCGGAGCCGATCGGAGCCGACATCGAAGTGGACAATACAGTTTCGGCACCGATGGCCATCGGTGCCGGGCAATTCAAGCCAGAATCGGCTCCAGCCGGAGCCGATCTCGACTCTGACGAGTCGGAGCCGAGGCCGCAGGCTTAGAAACAGAAGCCTGGGCCTTGGAAACTCTTGCTGGTTTCGGTGGAGCCGACTTAGCCGGAGAGCCCTCCGGCTTAAGAAGGCCCCTAAGAACCAGTTTGTTATGTCTCTCCTGCAGGACTCTCTGGCTGAAGGAGTGACAAATAGCACAGGAGTCCTGCAGGTGAAGAGGGCCCAGACAATACAGGCAAGAAGTGTGACCGTCTGTCAGAGACATTTTCTGACAGCACGAGTCACACTTCTTAAAACCTGAAACCCTCTCCTTTGACATGGTGCCGACACACAAAACACACACACACCAGTCAAATAAAATTAAATTACACACAATACCAAAAGGTATTCTATAAAAAACACCAACACACACACCCTAACAGGGGGGGGATGGGATAGGATAACTAAGAACAAATTCAAAAAGACAGGGAATTTCTGTCAGGAAGGGATAGAAATTAGATTTAAACTATAAAAAAATTAGTTTTTGACTAAAAAGGGGCTTGAAAATCACAAAGTGAAACAACTTACCAGGAGCTGGTAAAAAGAAGACCTCCCAAGCGAAGCGGCAAACGAGATCTGGGTACTTACTGCCTTGCATCATGGGATATGGGGCTGCCTCGAGCTGGTAGAAGGAGTTCTCGAGCTAAAGCAAGTGCCGAGTCGGAGCCGAGGATCGGCTCCGAACCCATCAAGCAAGAATGAAGGCGAGATTGACAACTTAACATGGATTTTTATAGAGGTTAATGCTTTGAAAATTGACTGTTAAGAGTGAAATTAAATATAAAGCCTTAGAAGCACAAAACTGTAATGATTGTAATTCACTGGAAACAATGAAACATGCATTTTTGAATGCCCTAAAGTCCAGTTGGTATGTAACCTTATCCAATAAAAGAAGGAATTTTCTTTTTTGGGGAATGTTTACAAAGGATAATGTGACATATAGCTATTATCCAGGACTTTGTATTACTGAAAATAAAAATAGGGATATATTAAGTATCTCTATTATTTTTTAAATATGGGACAGCAAGAGCAAAATTTTTTTTAACAAAATGTAGGATGTGTTAGATATACTAGATCGTATTAGACTGTAGTTATGGTATAAAAGATGGGGAGGCTGAAAAGGTGTTTTATTATTTTTGTGCAATGATTTGTTGTTTACGTGACATTTATTAAGGAGTTTAGTTATTGGAGTCTGATTGGCTGTTGGGGGCACTTTGTTGATTTTTATTGCATTTTGTTGTGTGTTTTACAAAAGTAGTTCTACTATTTTTGGGATTTTTTACATCCACCTGAGTTGTCACCAACTCAAGCAGATGGAACCTTGGTTTAATATCTCTTCAGAAGGACAATACACTCAGGAGTGCACCCCTCCCCAATGCTGCATTGTAGTGTCATGGCTATGGAAAGTACACTATGAGCAATTAAAATGCTCTTGGTTCCAGTAATCCTTTATTTAAGATAGGCATATCTGTATCAAACAAGAGAAGAGAAGAGAAGCAATATAGCATAATATAAAAAAACAGGAAATAAAGGAATTGTTTCGAGATAATAGGAAAGAAAGAGCATAATGATACTAACTGATATAGCCTAAAGAATGGGGGGACAGATTGGTAGATTTGGAAGCATACCTTAAAACAACACAACTTAGACTAATATATCTTGTTCAGCATCAAAACTATGTTCCTAAATGGAAAACAATAAAAATTGTACAAATGGGAGCTCAGGTGGGTATCTGAGTAGATACAGAGGAACAACTAAAAGAAGTAAAATACTGGAAGCACAGAGTAACACCAATGAAGATCCACATTACTGAAAGCAGATGTTAAAGGGAGAAGCAGTAAGAACTTTTTTTGAGGACACTAGGCAGACATTTGATCTATAAGAATTAGATTGGCTATCCTGTTTGGGTTTATCTATGGAAATGAAGAGAGAGATGAAAAAGCAAAAGCACTGACAAACTAAACCAGCTGTAGTGGATTTTATAACTGAAGCAAGAGCAGATAATGCAGACAATAAAAAACTAATCAGTAGAGTACATAATGAAATTTTGGTGCTGAAAAACACCAAAGTACAACACAGAATGAGTTGAAGTGAGAGACTGGGAAAGAGCATTTTGGAAGAAGGTTGGAATGAAGTAAGTATTGCCCACAACTATGCCACAAAATCTAAAAAATATGGAATATCTGCATGGAAATGTCTAGAATAAGTATATTTATACACCTGCAGGAGCTAATAAATGTTTAAACAGACAAGGGATATATGCAGAAGATGTTACAAATCAGAAAATAGAAATCAAAAGGGTCATAAACCACATATAGAAGCAAATTCAACTTTAATATAGATATATTTATGCTCAGTTGGTGTAAAATAATATGTGCTGAGCATGTAAGAGCCTTGATCTCTTTGCTATGATAGTAAGAAAGAAATCCATAACAAAAAAAAAATAGAAAAAAAAAGTAAAACTGCTGATGAGATACACAAAGTAAAAGAAAATGATGGAATAGATTAAATAAATGGAACTGAAGAATAAGGGGTATAAGAAATTAAATTTCTTGATTAGAAAATGGAGCATATGGGTCTTGAATGAGTAAAATATGGAAGAAGGCAATACTTGAGTATAACAGAAATATATGCATAGTGTGAACTATGACATGTAAAATATTGCTACAATAAAATGGCTTCACTCATGATAAAATAATTCAGATCTCTTACAGATATGTACCTGGTCTTGGTGTATACCACAAATTGTTATAATAAAAGTTTATTTAATAAAGTTGTTTTATGAGAGCAATAGTAATAAAATATAAATCTGAGGGAAAGGAAAATGTGTCATTGTAATTTGCTTATTAAAATGAAAACAAAGAACAAATATTTGAATGTATAATGTGTACACTGGTTGTCTGAAACATGTGACGTGTGTATAAAAAGTAAATGTATAAATCATCAAACAGTGTATGACTTAAAAGTGTAACATGCTTGTGGATTGCACAGTACATTAAATATGGATAAATTGTAGTCCAATAAACGTTGTTATTGGAAATAAAAGATTTTTCTGTTAGAATAACTAAGTTAATTATGTGAAGTTTCATTGTACTTTGCCCAGTGGCCTATTTCTGGCATTTTAATGTATGAAATGTTACAGGATGTTCTTACTTGCTTCTTACTGATTTTGAGAATAAATAGTCCTTTATGTTATTTTGTGTATTTTGACATGTGCAGCTCTAGTGGTAGTAACACTGGGGTGTCATTGCTAACATGTCTTGGAAGGCAATATGGTAAACCATGCTAAATAATTAACAAGACTGGGTTAATTTCTCAGAGTCCTGATCTGAATATGATATGATATGAAGATGACGTGAAAAAGTGTTAAGTGTATTGGACTCAAAAAATGCACTACCCATCCCTAAAAAATGTTTAACATTGACTTTCTTTTCTAACAGTGCTTGAAAAGTTTCTGCGTCCCTACCGAATTCCATGACTATGTTCTCTGATGCAGCCAGCTTCAGGGGGAGAGCATATCTCTGTTATCTCTGTGAGAAACTTCATCAAGCCATCGACTCATTAGAACTATGTGGAATGCCTAGGAGGAATCTTTCAAATGTGAGCTAAGCTTTCCTTTCTTGGACTTGTTCTGGCATGCTATAGAACATGTAGATGATCAAATGCATTTTATGTATTTGATTTGAGTGGTGTATGGGGCAATTGATGAAGACAGAAGTGCAGAATACCAAGTCCATGTTTGGCTACTGAGTACTAAAAAACTTGAACCGCAAAATAGCGAACATAAAACAGTGAAAGGGATAATTATCACACAACAGCAACTTCAAAAAAAAAAAAATACATCAAATGGCCATAGCTGGCCAACGACCAGGAAGTAACTTGATCCATAAGGTAAGTGAAGGGAAACCTTTTAAATTTGCCCTATTCCCCACTGTAATGTAATCTCGGAGTTGGTATATATAGATGGGGGGTGGGGGCACAGCCCTCCACATTGGGGCGATGTGGAAGGTGCAACCCCCCCCCCACCTTGGTTGGTTGTGTGTGCGATGTTGGCCGACTATAGCCATTCACTGTTTTTTTTTTTCAAAGTTGCCATTTTTGGATAATTGTCCCTTTCACTGTTTTACTTTTGATGTTTTAAGATTTGCGTTTTCTAGTATTCAGTAACTGATCATAGACCTCAGAATCCCAGATATAGATTTGGGCATGGGAATTGCTCAGTCAGTGTTTCCAACTAAAGAATGCTTGATCTGGTCACCCATTGCTGGAAGTCGGTACGCAATATCGTTATATCGCAATATTGTCTTTACATTAATAGAAACCTCACTTGCTGGAATCTTAATATGAAGCCATAGAAAACATATTATGATCTTAGTATAGTTTGTTCACTTAGCATTTTAATCACCTTTCATCTGCATTTAGAAGAGTTTTTTTGAGAGTGAAGATATATAAAAACAGAGCAGAATATGCATGGAGTTTATAAACGTAGGAGTTTCAGAACTAATGATTTCAAAATGGTGGCTTAATGCTTTGTCAGACTTCCACTGTGAAGTATTTTTGGTTTGTTGGTGTGGTCTGGTCTTGTTATAAGCTGGGCTTTTATGCAGTATAATTGGACCAGAACTGTTGCTGATTTAGCCAGATTTCATTATTTGCAAATGCCATTTTCCAAATACTAATAGGTAGTATAAATTAGCATCTTGATGTGCTGTAGATGCAAGAACAAATGACCATCAAGCTTGTGCATATTGTTGGTTAACATATATTGTGATTTGCGTAATTACAAAACTTATAACATTGAAGTGCTGCATTTATTTTATCTATAATATAAGTTGTATACCGTGGTGGTGGTGCTGCAGTAGCATTGTCGCTTCACAGTAAGACGCTGTCTGGTTTGATTCTCAGCTAGGACGTCTTCTGCGTGGAGACATGCATGAATGGGTGTACTTTTGCTGAAGGTTGCGTGTCAGGGCTGGTAACTCGGCACATAAAAATCAACTACCAATCATTAGCGGACCAGAGTTCTGCTGTGGCGACCCCTAACAGGGAAAAGCCGAAAGATGCAAGAACAACATAAGTTTTATTCAAACATTCACTGAAATTCCTTTTCACTGATGCCTTAAATTGATTTGTTGCTAAACTTACCCTTGTGGTTTATAGGTTCATAGGTGTGTACTAGGCTAATGGCCCTGGAGCCTTTACAAGCCTAGCCCATAGGATTACCTTGGCATCGTGCCACCCGACCTTAGTTCTCAGTGCTTCTGTTGAGTAGAGCCACTGGAGTGATCCCCGGGGTGAATTTTTTATTTCCCATGCACTCATCAAGATTTCTCTCGAAGAAGGTCAGTGAAGTCCTTTGTTTGACATGTATGGGAAGTCTATTCCATAGCATGGGCAGTCTCTGGGTTATGAATCTGTCCCTCCAGCATGTTCTTTGATTGTGATAATGAGGTTGAGGTCTCTGGAGCATGTGGTGCAGAGGGATTGGGATTTCTTTAGATGTAGCATATCTAACAGAGCTGGGTCAGACATGGCTTTGTAAGTCAAGCAGAGATTGCCTCTAAGTAGGCAATATGAGACAGAGAATAGCTGGAGTTTTTTGAGTCTGTCTATATAGGACAAGTGTTTAATACCTAGAGTCCACTTTGTGAGGTACTTTTGCGGCCTCTCCAGTCGTTGCAGGTGTCTAGTGAGGTACATGCCAAATGGGGCATTAGACTCAATGATTAGCCTAATGAGGGAAGAGTAGAGGGAGACAATGACCTCTTTCTTCCTGGATGCAAAACTCTTAGTAATGAGATGTGCCACATAGAAGGACTTTCTGACTACAGTGGCAATGTGGTGGTCACAAGAGAGGTTGCTGTCAACCGGTGTTTCTAGATCTCTTATAATGCCTTCTGTGTTCAGTGAACTACCATCAATGTGGTAATTCATGGGAACTGGGTTTTTCCCAAAGAGGATGATGACACATTTTTGGCATTGAGCTTAAGGCCATGGTTCTGACACCAATCGTTGGTCTCAGTGAGGCCTTTCTGCAGGATGTCAACATCACTTGGGGAGTTAATAATAGCTCCCAACTTGCAATTGTCTGCGAACTTTGTCAGCCAGAGTCTCTTCGTGTTGGTCTGGACTTGAGAGAAGTGGATACCAAACAGGAGAGGACCCAGGACCAAATTCTGTGGGACTCCACTTGTGACTGGTCAGCAGTCTGACTTGGAGTCAGCTACTTTCACACTGTGGGTTCTATCTGTGAGCCAGTTGGCAACCCACCTAGTGATATAGGGGTTGATGCCTAGCTTAGTGAGTTTTTCTATGATTCCTGAGTGGGGAATGGTATCAAAAACTTGCCTTCATCCACAGCTTTGGTGACTGACTTAAAGAAGTCAACCAAGTTGAGCAGGCATGATCTTCCCTTCACAAAAGTAAACTGTGTGGGATCCAGAGTTTGGAGATTCCCTATATACTTGTTTATTAGGTCCATGATGATGCGTTCCATAGCTTAGCATATCAGACTCATCAGGCTAATGGGGCGATAGTTCCCACGGTCTGTAGTCACTCCTTTGTGGAGAGGAATGACTGTAGCAGTGCGCCATTCGGTAGGGACAAATCCTGAGTTGAGGCTGTGATTGAACAGGGCACACAGGTGAGGTGCCAGTTCACTCTGTAGTTCATGTAGAACATAGCCAGGGATATTGTCAGGTCCTATAGAAGCTGTATTCTTGGCCTTGGACAGTGCTGTTTTAACCTGTGCATCAGTAATACTGAGTGCCTGACAATTTACTGGTATTGTGATTGGTCCTTTTGGGGGAGGGGTAAAGTTGGCACTGAATCTGTTGGCCAGTATATTGGCAATATCTGTTGGCTCGGTATAGGAGGTACCATTGTGCAGTAGCTCAGAGCAAATCTGGGTATTGCCGTGGAGATTCTTTACATAATTATACATAATTACATAATTATAGAAGGCCATGTGGCTGTCTTTATTATCTGCTGCAATTCAATTTTCATAGCTAGCTTTAGAGGATTTGATGAGGGATCTCAACTTTTTTGTTGAGGCTGATGGAGTTTTTCCAGTCTGAGGACTTCACCTTATTCTGCATCATTTTCCTCCTTCTGTGGTAGAGTTTGTTTATGGCAGGAGACCACCAGATTGGCTTCCTTTTTTGGAGGAGAGTGTTTTGGTTCTATTGGGTATGGCAAGATCCTTGCATTTGTGTATGTGTTCATACAGTGCATTGGTGTATGATTCAGCATCATGCAACTATTCTCCATTTGCATGGGTGCCGTGAAGTTAGGCACCTCTGTTTTTAGGAGGAGTTGTTTTATTGCGGTAATGCCTTATTGTGTGGCTTCACCATAATCACTACTCTAGTTTCCAATAGTTTTTTTCCCTTTGTGCTATTCTTCATTGTGTGATGCTCCACCTCCATGTAATTCTCTATGAAATGCCCTATGATCTTTGATGTTTTGATGTCATGTAAGGGACGGCGCAGTGGTGCAGTGGTAGCATTGTCATGTCACAGCAAGAGGTTCTCAGGTTCAATTCTTGGCTGGGGTACCTTCTGTGCGGAGTCTGCATGTCCTCCCTGTGTTTGTGTAGGTTTTCTCTGGGTGCTCCTGTTTCCTCCCATGTTACAAACACATGTGTCTGGACTGTTTTTCCTCAGGCCTCCACTGAAAATTGACTTTGTTTCAAGTCAGACTTTTCCAGTAAATAAATGTTAAATAAAAAAATATATATAATAATTACACTAAGGCTGTCAATTCAATGTGTGATAGTGATTCTAAGGACAGGAGTGCTTGTTTTTTTTTTTTTAGTGATAGCAGTGATGTACAAGTTATTGGCTTAACTTTTAATGTTGGAATTCTAAATCCTTTCAATGATGATCCTTATTAAAATTGAGGATGAAGTTCAGATGACAGTGATGTTGATGCTGATGAGGCTGTGTGATCATCTCCATACCGTAGTGAAAGGCATTTGAGAAATCACGAATAGTATGGTTCTGCTGGGATATAATGAATTTCTTGATGATGATTACTAAATGAAATATGTATTTTTTTTAAACTGGGGAATGCATTACTTTCATTCTGCAGTCAGACAACTGTTATCACTGTTGTTTCATAGCTATCCACTGTTGTTTTGCTAGTGTTTTGTGTGGCAGTAGAATGTGCATAGGTAAAGTACTTTTGTTTGATATGTAGGTGAGGAAGATAGTGAATGTTATAGATCTGTTTGAAAATTAGCTATGAATGTGAAATTAAGAATGAGTACTGTAATGATCCTCACAAAAGTTAAACCTCACACATTGCTGCACACACATACGCACACACACACACACACACACACACACACACACACACACACACACACACACACACACACATACACACACACACACACACATACACACACACACACGCGCGCGCGCACAGAGACACAAGCACACACACACACACACACACACATATACACACACACACACACACACACACACACACACACACACACACACACACACACGCTCACATACAGACAAACACAATGTTTTTGTTGGACAAAGGAGTGAATTTTGGTGCATTATTTCAATTCTTCTATGTGTAATGTAAACTGCTTTTATTTTTTTTATTTATCAAGTAAATGTAGTGTAAAACTGTAAGACAGGTATGCCGTTCAGTATACAAGGGAACAAAGGCTTATTCCTGAAGCTATATGGAGGGTGACAGAGAGAGAGAGAGGGAGTGGAATGATGATAGTCCTGCAAGTAGATCATGAAGACAGATTGTGATGTGATCATGGGAGTCATGTATGAAGCATTGTGGTAAGGTTCTGCTTGTGTACATGAAAACCCAGTCAGAGACATTCTGCAATATTCTGAACAACTGAGAGGTATGTATAGCACAACCAACATCATATATTGGCTTAGACTTCTGAAAATAATACATAAATGAGTAACTACCACAAAACAAAACACACTGTTCATGCCATTTTTAAAAATGAACTGCAATAGTGAAGAGAAAGAGAAAAAACTTCACTGTAATAAGCCGATTGATACATTGCAAGCAATTGTCTTACTACAGTTAGATTTACAGGGTTCCTATTATTTAAGCGAATGCTTAAAGTTGCGAACAGTGTTTCATCAAACGTGTTTACGCAAAATGCCGAAAGCATGGAACAGTGATTTTTTTTCCTAGGGGAAAAAAATCACTGGGCCGTTTTTGTGACTTTGCCATTTCCTCCTCTGTGATGCGATCCTGGAGTTGGTATATTTTAGTAGGGGGGGAGCGAAGCCCTGCACTTTATTTTGTGTTTGTTTTGTTGTTTTTTTTTTTTTTTTTTTTATGGATCAGTGATTTTTATTTTTCTCTGGGAAAAAAAATCGCTGATCCGTGTCTTCAACATTTTGCATTTTCATTGTGCTTGGGTCGATTATATAGCATTCACAATTTCATGCATTCACTTATATAATATAAACCAGATTTATACACACACGCACCCCAGCTCTTCCTCTGAAGAGCAAAAAAAAGTTCCTTTTACTGGCACACCAACCTGGTGGCCAGATGTATGACACACACTGCTTCTTCCTGCCCTAGACATTCAGGACCTGTTTCCGTGCCTGCCCCAACCCTCCCTTAACATAATTTCTTTTAAACTGTAGCTAACTGTTTTCTAAAAATGTACCAAACAGTTGATACATTTTATACCCTGTCTGCTTGAGCGCTACACAGCTCATGTTTTAGCTTTAAAAAAATCTTTTTAAACTGTGGCAAACTGCTTGCTACAAATATAGCAAAAAGTTGCTACAGTTTATACCCTGCCTGCACTGAACACTACAGCACTCAGATTTTAGTTAAAACAAAAAAAGGTGTTTTTTTTTACTTTTAAACTGTAGCCAACTGCTTGTTATAATGTTGCAAGCAACTGCTACAGTTTAGACCACACAAAAAGAGTTACAGTGTTCAGGCACAACCACAAATGCAATACCAGCTTTTAAAAGCTGGTATTGCATTGACAAAAGATAGGGATTGGCTAGTCATGCCCCCAACACTTTGCTCCCAGCTCAGTTGCTCCTCTCACCCCACCCTAGCTATGCTACTGGCAACAGGCATGAGGCTACTGGTAGTACAACAGACCAACAGACAGGTAAAACCTATTTCACAATCGCACAAATTTAACCATAACTCATTGGAAAGTAGTGCCCTTTAACGTAGTAAAACACCCAGTATAATACTGATTGGATTACAAAACTGAATCTGAATGCATCTAGTTTATTTTTATCCTTTTAAAGTTGAAGTCTAGGTAAAAATAAGAGCAAGTCTCTGAAAATAGCCTGCCATGCTCAGATATTTCCAGCTCTATTCTAGCACAGTATACCTAACATGATGTTATGCTGGGGGTGAAGTTTTACAAAATAATTCATTGCAGCATTCCAACACGAGCTCTTTTGTAATAGTTTCAGCTAGGAAAAAAATAATTCCAGATAAGAAAGCACACATAACAGTCACCACTATGGTAAGTAATACCACATTCACAGCACATAACAAAAACATCACCGAAACATTTAACAACGAGACAAATCACTTTAACTCAGTTTTACTGCTGACTGAAAGGAAATAAGTCTAAACATTATAAGAAAATTCCAAGGTATTTTTGTGAGTAAATATTTAAACATTGACATGAGAGAGGGGAATCCCAAGCACTAATTGAAAATAGTGCATAGATATTGACTAAATAATTGCACTGCATATACACACCATGACCATGGTATACTGTATTAAAATGTTAGTGAAGAAGACTATCAGATGTTAGGGTGTTGTAGTAAATAGAACTGCATACGTATATACAACTAAGGATATCTGAGTTTTTATTGGATTAAAGATATTCAGATAGATGATTACACAAAACATATTTTATGTTTAATCCAATGTGAACAAAACCTTTACATGCAGCTTAGGAGAACAGAATTGGCTATAGTTATGAGTGTGTGGTATGGAAGAACCACTGAGGAAGGGCTAGCCTCCTGGCAGTGTAAACCATAGCTTTAGATGATTGTCACTGTTGAAGTGACATCCTGACCCTACGTGCAAAAATGTGAAAAAGGAGTTGTGGATGGATGTACTAGAATATATATTCTCTTAGTTTAATATCTTATTCCTGGGTTTATGTAGTACTTCAGATTTTGGTTCATTTATAATGTGTTTAATTACTGGTTCTCAGTATTTGTCTCTGAGCAGATTTTAGCACTGTGGTTACAACTTCTGGAAAAGTTTTTTTTTTTGGCTTGTGAATACTATCTCTACCAACAAAGAAATTTTGTATAGAAACTTCAGTGGTTGCTATTACACAAAGTGCAGATGGTTTAGCATGTGTTCCTTTGATAATGAAAGAAATAAAAACAATGTAACAATAGCTAAAATACTGGACATCTGATATATTTTCTTGGCATAATGCTTTAGTGAAATACCAAGCATGTCATTACTGGACATGCTTTATGACTCATCAGAATATACCCCACCTCCCCAGAGCATCTCTCATAAACATTATGACTTATAGACACAAGAAGCATAGCAGTGTGCTCTCAGGCCCAATACTTTTATCTCAAGGTTTTAGGAGTCTCTCAGTTCCTTATGTCTTATGGTACAAATCATAGGATCATACAAGATATCAGATCTTTCACTTTCTTAATACCTTAAGCATCTTTAGTGCTCTGTCATATATGACTGACAAACTACTGGTGCCAAGGGCTGAATCCAGCACAAGGTGATTCGGCAGCTGCCTAAGGCCTGGCTCTGGCTGGGAGGTCCAGCCCAGTCCAGCCCAACCGTAAAACATTAAAAAAATGAACAGAACCCCTGTTACCATTAAAAAAATAGAATACTGATACATATCACTGCTCTATGTGTGACAGCTCCAATCTCTTTCATTGGTAAATGCATTTCAGCCAATGAGAGAGGTATCCCGGTGATCATACTGGCGACTGAATAAGCAGTGCAGTCAGCATGGACTTTTTTCTTCTTGCAAAAGCCAGGTATCAGTGTTGCCACTAGTAAGTAGTAATGACATGGTTGTGTGTGCATGTTCCCTCATTTTGCTCCAGATATGTTTTTCTTTCACCTACAAAAACAAATAAGTTTACTTCACTTCAACTTTACCTACAGAATGTGAACAAGTGAGCTTACTTGAATTTTGCTTTACCTGTGAGAAGGAAATATTTTCTAATAAATCACTGAGGTTTAGAGTAAGTCAATGTTAGTCATTAGAGTTTCATAATTTTTGTTATATAGAAAAAGCATACAACCTGTTCCACTTTCTGCCTCATATTTATGCCTTATCTTTTTTTTCTATTCATTAACCAAGTCCTCGGAGTATTGTCTTGTTAAGTGACCTGCTCAGAATCACACAGTTGGCAGACAGGTAGAAAACTCAAACCCTGTACTGTTGACTATTAGAAACAGCTCATTAAGAGCTTATAGCCTTAATCTTCTGCAATGAATGTGAGGGTGGCCTAATGGTTAAGGTGTTTGCCTTACAAACAAAAGGTGCAGGGTTTGAGTCTCACAAAGGATAATTGGCTATGATTTGGCTTGCAAGGGCAGTTAACCTAGTACTAATCTATGACTGCCAGACCATCATTAACTTATTTATTTTCTCATAAATCATTGAGGAATACAATCAGTCAATAAGGAAAAATCATTAGAATTTCATAGTTCCAATGTTGTCTCTTTGTCCAATTCAACTGTGGGTTGTCGTATCTGTCAGGATCTAACTTTGGCACCGACTAAGAAGACTTTGCTTTAGAGGTCTGACTGCTCCCCTACCCATAATCCTCTGCAGTCTACCTCAACACCCCAGATCTCATTTGATACTGAAGATTTCAGATGCATCTTTGAGGGCTCCATGTTGGTCTACCAAGGCATTATATCCTTTTCTGCTCCTCCCCCCTTAGAGTTAAGATTATATAGGATATATTTTATGTTAGTTAGTTAGTTAGTCAGTTAGTTAGTTAGTTAATTAGTTAATTAGTAAGCTTGTATGGTAGCTAAAGTTATAACTTCATATTTGTAAGCACTTAGATAACTATGGTTGTTCATAATATTTAGATTGTGTTTTCTGCTATTTTGTTCTTGTTGCATGCTTTGCTACTTTAGTGACAGGGTCAGCTATGTCAGAGACCTAAGGCTTTAAAAAATTTTGGAGAGTGGCCATAAGCTGCCTCCTCCAGACCCTCACCAGAGATGTGACTACTCCCTGGGGACATGTCACTTAGAGACTTTTTGCCAGGCTTGTGCTACTTTCAGCACTAGGGCTCTTCAATAGGGAAAAGAAACGATCTGATATTTTCAGTTTTCATTCTGTCTTCAGCTGATGGGTTTGGATCCAATCCCTTGGATCTGACTTGGCCATTGCTAAAGCTTGTGGCAAACAAAAAACTCTCGAGTATTTCCCTTACCCATAATGTACCAACATTAATTTACCTCAGATCTCATTTGCCACTTTCAGCAAAAGACATGGTTGACCTACTCTTAAACGTTTTTGAGATGTGTTTTATTATTATCTTCTATCCCTCTAAATTTTCAAATTTTTTTCTATATTACTTGTCTCTTATATGGAATCGTATTTCCTGTTACCATAGTTGGTAAAGTTTTTTACTTATCTTTCCCCTTTGTAATACTTAGTGTACTTCCTGAATTACTATAGTTAGTAATTTCCTTTCTACACTTAGTATAGCCCTGCTTTCTTACCATCATTTGTATTTTTTTCCAATTCCCTGTTTTGTCTTTAAAAAAAAATCCTGTACTTACTTGACTTTCTTTTTTTTTCATAGTTTAGTATAGCTTAAGAGTCATGGGTGGCCACGGTGGTGCAGCAGTTAGCATTGTCGCCTCACAGTAAGAGGTTCCCTGGTTCGATCCTTGGCTGGGTGCCTTCTGTCTGTAGTCTGCATGTACTCCCTGTGGTTGCGTGGGTTTCCTCCGGTTGCTCCGGTTTCATCCCACATCCCAAAGACATGCTGTAGGTGGATTGGACACTGTAAATTGGCCCTAGGTGTGAGTGCGTGTGTGTGTGTGTGTATGTGTGTGTGTGTGTGTGTGCCTTCTGTGGAAGGTTGGGCACCAGGCTGGCAACTCGACACTGTAAAAAACTCCACTGCCAATCATGAGCAGACAGGTGATCTGCTGTGGCGACCTCTAACCAGGAAAAAGCCGAAAGAAGAAGTATAGCTTAGTGTCATGGTGGAAAAAGGTCACACCAGATTTAAAAAATGTGCAAACTGTGGGCACAAACTTCCCATGTTTTATGCCCACACTATGTGTGTATACTGTTTGGGACTGTTACAACTTCAGGAAACTTGTTCTATATGCTATGGATTCAATCCCAGGGTGCCAATTGAAAGAAAAAAAACAAGCTTATTTTAAAAGGCTTATTACCTTCTGCTTTTGGAGAGGCTATGTCTGGAAATCAAGCTCCCAAAGCTAAACAATCCAAACCATCTCCTCTAAAACCTTCTACATCTTCCATGGTTTTGTAGCCATCCAAGAAAAAAGCCAAGATGGATCCCACCTCATCCTTGGATCCAAAAAAGAAGAAATTGATGGACCTGACTTCCTTGGATCTGACTAAATTGGTATCAGATCTGACTATTTCCAGCCCTACTGATTCAGGTTTGATTCAACTACACAGAACAAGGTACTCACCATCAGTGAATCTGGTGCCCTCAAGGGTGCCCTCACCTTTCTTGGAGCTATGCTAACCCAGGTCCCCCTCTATTGTTTCCACTCATTCTTCTAGAAGTTTAATGGAGGAAGATGTGGAAAAAGTGGTGAGGAAGATTCTCTTGGCACAGAGTCAGATGGGTGTGTTACTGACTATTACACCTTTAGGTCAGGAAATCCATTATTTTATTACATCCCCTCAATAGTTCTTCCTCATACTCCTTCAACTGTCTCAGAGTCCCTGGATCTGAGCCATCTGGCTTAGATCTGAAGATAGTAATATCTTTGGAACCGAAGCTTACTCTGAGTGCTCCGGTTCCATCAGATCCGGATAGCTGTCAGAGCTCAAGCTTCCCTGTCAGATCTGAGGTGATGGAGTCAACTCCAAAGTTCTCAGAGCTATCTTTGCACCTCTGAGCCTTGGCACCAGATAACTCAGTGCTGGCTTCCACCTTGGTGAAATTGCCTTCAGAGCAGGGGAGGACTGCAGTCCAAGAGCTTGTCTTTTAGGTTCCGAGGTCCTCCTTTTCTCCAGCATGGGCTGTCTTTGAGGCAGTGAAGAGGGTTTTCTCTGTCTCTGCAGAACAGATGGAGCCAACCCCCTTGGATTCTAAGCCTTCTACCTTGATGTCTCTGGGTTCAGAGCCTCATCACTCTTTGCCACAAGAACAGCCATTCCAAGACCCCCCAGGCTTCCCAACAGGGCATCTCAATTTCTCACTTGGACTCCTCAGAGAAGTCAGTCCCTGAAGATACAGATTTCAATGAAAGTGAAGGGTCCCCATGGTTACCTCTTGAAGATGTCTCATTTAGAGACATCCTCAAGATCCTAAAGCAGAGAAGGTGGCTGGACACCCGGAAACCTTTCATCTGAGGAGTCTGTATTCTGGAAGCTTTTGATACTGGCCCGTCTACCTCCTGGGTTACTCCACCTGCCGATGAGGTTATTGAGTTAGTCTCTCTGTGGGCATGGAAAGAACCTGACACAATTGAACAAATACTTAGGAGACTGGACAAGTTTATTGCACTTGTAACATCCCCACTCTGGGCCAGTAATCAAGGAAACTGAATTCTCACCACTGACTTTAGAGAGGGATATTCACTTGGAATACAAATGGAGACATTCAGTATTTCCAGATGCAGACCTCTCCATATCAAGCACTCTTTCCCTTAAGAGCACACAGGGAACATGCTCAGTCTGGGGGCTGGTTCGTCTCTTTCTCTCCCCATACCCCCAGTAAGACTCCCCACTGGCACAGCTTTAGAGTTGAGTCCTTAGCTGGGGTTCCAAGCCAAGTCCTCCAGCACCCTCTCTGTGAAACCAGTGTATTGTGTCCCTGCTCCAACTAACTGACACACACACACTCTGAGATTTCATTTTTCACAGACACACACACACACACACACATACACAACTGGAAAAGGCTGGCACAGATTACCTGCTCTACCAACTTTACCCAGACTATAAGGTATATTCACTGCCACCAGTCGGTTACTATAAGACTCTTAAAAGGGTATCCAATTATACTGAGTGAAGTTAATATTAATACAAATGGCAATGTTGACCAAACAGCAAGGCTTTCAGGAGTGGCCACAGTTATCACCAAATTAATATGTGAAAATAATCTCAAAGCTTAAATATTTTCTAAAAGGACCAGCCATAATGAAAAGTTTAAATATATTTAGTAATAAATAATAAAAGAATATGAAAATACTATCTATTTACAGTAAACAACAGAGTTTCAGTCACACGAAATATTAAAATAAAACAGACGAATAGATTCACACAGATACAAAAAACAGCACTTAAGTAATCTCACTATATTTTCCAGACTAATCTAAATAATACTATTCCCTAGTGAAGTTACTTACTACAGCAAGGCAAGATGCAGTAGGGGAGTTATTCTTATATGTCAGGTTTCAAAAACAGCCTTCTCAGTCTGACTGAGAGACTTCTCAATATAATATCTAAATATTATTTCTGGGATAGCTTACAGAATGACATCACATCTGGTCATCTGACTCTGTTTCCTAAACTATTATCAACATTAGAAGCTGTCAGGATTTTAGTACCTATGTGCTACAATACACACAGATAGAGCTTTTCTCAGATCTGCTGCAGCTCCTGGAAGTCATAAAACAGTTTTAAAACTCTACCCCTCCTACAGAGCTACTAAGCCAGGCTTCTCACAGATATTTCATTTCTGGCTGCAGTCAGAACTGTAAGATACAATCTTTATGACCTGATTTAATTTCAGCTATTTTCCAAAGTTAGCTGGGACTGAACTTAACCTCTTCTCTTCTCGTATCCTCTGTTAAAACTATACATTTAAACAGTTACAATAATACATGTATATTTCTTTTTTGTCCAGCAGGGCACACTGTACATTTTTAACATAAGTAGCTTTACAAATACATTTTTCAAGACAAGCATCTGCACAAATCAGTTTGATATACAAATGACATATAATCCTTTACAAAATTCCAGCTAGCTGTGCTGGCATATGTTACACATCCACTGCCCTACTTCTCCTGGCATAGCCGGCAGTACCTCCTGTCATCTCAAGCACCACCTCTGGATATACAGTTTTGGGGTAAAGGTGTGCCCATTGATACCATGGTCATGGTGGTAGCCACCAAATAGGAAGCTGCTGAGGACAGTTCCACTGTTCATCCCCCTAACAGAGGGTCAAGGGTGATGAACAGGTTTGAGAAGTATGCCTGTACTTCAGTGGCCTTTGCCTTAAGGTCACTGACTTATCTGGCACATTTTACAAGATTAGGAATTTTATTAAAGAACTATCAAATACTCTATCAGGATCCATTTCTGCAGAGGTCCAATCATCCATGACTTTTCAGTTGGCTACCCTGCAATCTATTTCCAGTTCTTACATAAGGCTCATTTTGCATGTAGCTGAAGGAACCTCAAGGGCAGTAGGTTCAGGCATTGCCATCGGGAGACATGCTTGGATACACTTATGTGATTTTGTGGAGCCCTTTAAATTATCGTTCATCAATGCTCCTTTTGACTGCAGTTCTATGTTCCCAAGGTGAAGGACACATTATCCAGGTGTGAGAAGGATGGAAAGAACCTATCTGCTGTGGGCATACATTTTTCAACTCCTCAAAGATCCTTTACTGGGAATCAACAAGGTGGTTGGAAAATGTGGTTCAAGAAATCCCAGGGTCCTTTCCAGGACACACATGGAGGACGTTCTCCCAGGGGCAGAGGAGGGAATTCCAGTGGTTGATGCCACCCCCATGGCAGAGGTGGCCCACACAACAAAGGGTCCAGAGATTCTTTCTTTAACAGACCTTACCAGTGCTCCTGAAAGGAGGCCAAATTGTCCACCTCGGAGGCAGTCAGGGGGTCAATTATCCCTGCACCAGAGAGCCTGGCTAGACATAACAAAAGATATTTGGGTGTAGATGATTATTTCCAAAGGTTATATAATACTCTCTTTTATTTATTTAACATTTGTTTACCGGGAAAGCCCAACTTGGAATGAAGCCAATTTTCAGCTGAGGCCTGGGGAGAAATGCTCCAGACACATGTGTGTGTAACGTGGGAGGAAACCCACTTGAATGCAGGGAGGACGTGCAGACTCTGCACAGAAAGCACCCCAGCCAAGAATCGAACTGGAGAACATCTTGCTGTGAGGCGACAACGCTACCACTGCACCACTGCATTGTCACTTCCAACATCATTCCCTTCCACCTCCAATCTCAAGAAAAATCCCCGATGTTCCACCCAGTAAGAGAGAACAAGCAACAATTCAAATACAAAAGCTGCTAGAAAAAAAGAGTCATCCAAGAGGTCCTGTCAGACCAGATAGAATCCAGAACTTATTCAATGTTCTTTTCAGTGCCAAATAAAACAGGGACCAATTTTGGCTCTCAGCAACTTAAACAAGTCAGTTTGACATACCATGTTTTGGATAGTCACTGTTCAGTCCATTCTCCCTTTTCTGGGAAAGGATGACTGGATGTGCTCGATAGACCTTCAGGACGAGTACTATCACATAAAGATGAACTGATGGTCTAGAAGGTGCTTACACTTCTGACTGGGAGACAATCATTACCAGTTCAGAGTTCTGTCCTTTGGCCTCACCACAGCCCCCAGGGTGTTCACCAAATGTATGGCAGTAGTAGCAGCTCACTTGAGACTGCAAGGATCCTGGGTGTTTCCATATCCGGATGACTGGCTCAGTACTGCCTCAACCAAGCATCAGTTAATAAGGGCAAGAGATCAGGATCTCCAGACGTGTTCTCATCTGTGGATAACCATAAACTACAACAAGTCTCAACTGGAACCAGCTCAGAATTTGGAATTTATAGGAGCACTGTTCAACACAAAGTCAATGATAGTGTCACTGCCTCACTCAAGGGTTCATACTATAAGATCACAGGTCAGAAAAATAATTTGCAGTACCAAGATTTCAGGTCACTTGGTCTTTCAAACTCTAGGAGCAATGTCAGTGGCAATAACACTAGTTCCTTTAGCCAGATTTTACATGAGGATTCTACAGTGGATACTAGCAACACAATGGTTGATACTTTACCAACCCATGTCAACTCTGATTCGAATCACCCACATATGCAAGAGAGGTAGTGGTTTCAATCAGATAATGTTCTACAAGGCCATCCATTCGTTACCCCTCAGCCCAAGGCTATAATGACAACTGATGCTTCCCAGTTGGGGTGGGGAGCACTTTCTGGGGAAAACAGTCCAAGGCACTTGGTCTCCCAAAGAGGCCAATTTGCATATCAGTGTCCTAGAGATGAGAGCAGTGCTTTTAGCATTGTAGGCTCTTCAGAATGCTCTTCCTTTGGGGATGACTACAATTCAAACAGACATTATGCCAGTAGTTTGGTACATCAACAAACAAGGAGGGACCAGATCTTACCCCTTTTGTCGAGAAGTGCTCAGAGTATGGCAATGGGTGATCTCATCCAACCACTTTCTCATAGCAATGCACATTCTGGGGAAGTCCAATGTGAAAGCAGACAAGCTGAGCAGGTGCATTCTTCTACCTCATGAATAATCTCTCAACAAGAACATGACTGAAATGATTTTTCATCAGTGGGGCCAGCCTTGCTGTGATCTTTTTCTTCTCCCCTAAACAATAAATGCAGCAGCTACTTTTCCCTAATCCTGCCACAGGGGGAATCACTGAGGGATATGCATATCCACCAACCCTATTAATTCCAAAATTCCTACATAAAGCTGCTATGTTGAAGAGCAAACACATCCTCATTGCACCCTACTGGCCTCAACAGGTTTGATTCCCCTTCCTTTGGCCTCACTTACTTCACCGACCTTGGATTCTAGATCCAATTCCAGACCTCCTGTCTCACCCGACAGGCATGATCCATCCAGGCATATCAAATCTCAGACTGATGGCCTGGCTTCTCCAATTCCATTAATAGCCAGACAACCTGATCTCTTCCTCTGCCCGACATATACTTTTATCTTCATATAAACCATCAGCACGTAAACTCTATTCTAGTAAATGGAAAAGATTTGTGTATAATGTTGGACCCTTTTCAGCTCCTATACATAACATGCTTGAATTTTTGGCCCTACTTTTTAAAGAAGAGCTAGTTCCTCAAGTTCAGTTAACAGCAATATCAAGCTTTCACAAAGGATTTAAAGGTTCCTTAGTAGCCTCTCATAAGCTATGCAAAGTTTTCTTGAGAGGCACTCTGCTTTTAAGACCTCCCTTTAAAGACCCTACTCTCCCATGGGACCTCATTCTGGTAATGCAGGCACTTATACATTCCCTCTTTGAGCCAGCAGCTAAGTGTGACCTTAAATATCTTACATGGAAAACATTTTTTTCTAGTAGCCATTACATCTGCTAGATGAATTTCAGAAATGCAAGCATTGTCTTCAAAACCTCCATATTTGATTTTTCACAGTGATAGAGTTACATTACAAGCCAATGCATCCTTTCTTCCCAAGGTGGTGTCAGAATCCAATATCAATGAGTCCATTAATAAGACAGTTTTCTTCCCCAAATTTACTAACAAAAGAGAATACACATTACATTTACTGGATGTTCACAGACAATTACATTTTACCTGCATAGAACAAAAGACATAAGAAAAACAGACCAGTTGTTTATTTTCTTTGCAGACTTGAAATCTGGAAAATTTGTTACCAAAGTAACCTTAGCCAGATGGCTAACTGATTGTATATCTATTATTTATTAATAAAAAATGGATGTTACATTGCCACAACCAGTACGAGCTCATTCAATTAGATCCATGGCAACGTCTTCATTTTGTTTTCTAGGACGTCCATGGATGACATATGTGCAGCAGCTACTTGGGCTACTCCCATACCTTTATTACTCATTACAAATTGGATCTGGCCTCCAAAGATAGAGCATCATTTGGTTCAACTGTGCTTAGGAGCATCCTTCCTTGAATCCACCCAGGATTTTAGGTAGCTGGGTTCTCTGTCCCATCACCTGAGGATAGAATGACAAATTGACAATATCAGATGAAGTTATGTACTTACCATAACATTCCAGCTGCGTTGTCCATTTTCATTCTTCCTCAACTTCCCACCCACTAACCCCCATCCTTTGCAAACTTCTGGAAGAATGAGTCTTTAGGGGGACATCACTCTCCTTTGTACTGAGCTCCAGATATAGTCTTTTTATGTATTGACTGCATGCAATTTTTCACCTCCTTTATCTATGCATAGTAAATATTTCTTTTCTGGTAAAAATCAGCAAACAATATCTGAGGTAACTTAGGGTTGGTGTATTATGGGTAAGAGAGAAGCTCAAGTGTTTTTTGTTTGCTACAAGCTTTAGCAATGGCTGAGTTGGATCCGAGGGATTGAGTCTGAACCCATCAGATGAGGAAGAATGAAAATGGATAACACAGATGGAATGTTATGTTAAGTACATAACTTGTTTTTATAGGACTCTTGTCTGCTGAACCTTCTCCTTCCACTTCCACTTCCCAGCAGCTAAGGATAAGAAGGGTAAAGAATCAGACAAGTCTTAATCTAAAGAGAACTCTAAGGATAAGGATGTGGATACTGACAAACAAGTCAAGAAAAAGATTACCAGATCTGACTCCTGCTCCTGAATCAGATCAAAAGATTTCTCAACATTTGGATCCGGCTGTCTCTCAGATCTATTTGCATCATCTTTTGCCCTGTTTCTCACCAGAACCAGTGAGTCCTAGGCTACATTTGCCAATATTACAGGACAAGGAACCTTTAGACCTTCATCTCTAACTTCCTCCACCCGGTCTTACAGGAGCCTTTCAGAACAGGATGTCAACAGGGTGATGAGGAGATTTCTCTGAAAGCTCAGATTCTGCTTGGAGTTCTCTCAGTACCATTGCCATTGAATATACTGAGTATGGTGCCAACTACTCCTCCATTACAACTTCCAACACCAGTGTGACCTTTGGATCCAGTGGCTTTGGTGTCAATTTGCCCTAAGGTAACTGGGTTGAGAATGATACCATTCTCTTCTTCGGTACCAACTGGACCCCTTCCTGTGATGACCTGAATGCGCTCAAAGCCATTGGACCCTTAGAGATGAGTCTTCAGCACTGGGGATTAGGATGAGATGTTAATGCCAAGACTCGCAGAGTCATTCTTATCTCTCAGCACCTCGTCACTTGATAACTCATGCTGAGGTCCCCTTCAGAGTTGAGTCCTTTCCATTCTGAAGGGTCTCTTTCAAGTTTAAAGCCAAGGAGTTTCTCTGAGATGATAGCGTTTTCAGCTTTTTAGACATTTCAGAGGGTCCTATCAACTCCAGCGTGATAAGCTGCCTTCACCCATACCAGCACCACCCGAGCTTCATGCTGAAGCTGGCTCTCTCCATCGTCACTCTGTTAGATAGTGATAGCTGGAATCCAGACCTCAGGACACATATAATAAGCTGATCCCTGTCTGATTTTGAACCCTCTGATCTTCCCACAGAACAGGTATACCGTAAATAAACATGTGAGTGGAAACATATCAGTTCATCACTGATGGCACTGACTTTGATGAAGGAGAAGAATCCCCCAGGTCCCTACTTGAACATGTCACCTTTGGTGAAATTCTCTATTTCATGAAGCAGAAGTAGGATGGTCCTCCACTGATCCTTCTCCAGAAGAGTCTGTGTTCCTGGAGGCCTATGGATCCAGACCATCAACACCCTGGATGGTACCTCTGTTGACCCTTTAGCTGACCTGAAGTGATTGATAGATGTGATTGAAGCCATTTTAAATAAACCTGACAAAATCCTATCTGCATCTCCTGATAGAAAACACTGGAGCAAGGGGATACCTGTAGATGAGCACTTCAGTCCATTTCTCTAACAAGGAGTGCAGGACATTGGATCATTTTGGGAAACATACCTATACTTCAGCATCCTTTGCCTTCTGGATGCTGAACTGCCTAGCTCATGTTAATTCCAGAGGGATTTGGCTAAGAAGATCTCCAAATCTGTCAAAGGTGTCCTGCCTGGAGAAATCCAGAAAAAGGTGGAATGTCAGCTATCAACCTTGCATTCATCATCTAACATGGCTATGCGGCTAATTTCCAATTCAGCCGATGTAACAGTGAGAGCAGCAAGCACCAGCATTACGGTCCACTGACATGCTTGGATGTGTCTTTGTGACTTCATGGAAAGTTTCAAGAAATCTTTCATTAACACCTCCTTTGATGGGTCTACCTTATTCAGATCCAAGGTGAAAAAACACACATAGAAGCACAAAACACACACCTACATTCATGGAGGCTCTCAATAAAAATCTACCCAAGCAGCAGGGACCTCCAAAGCAGAAACACAAGCAACCTCCACCCCGCAACACAACCCAAATGACACATAGCCCACAAACTCAGTGTGTCACTCAACCACAGCCCATGAGGCATAACAATGTACCCAACACTCTAGTCATAGGTGACTCTATAGTCAGGCACACTGATGTTCCACTCACCAGGCTAAACAAGAAGAAAGTTGCTGTCAGCTGCCTGATGGGTGGCAGGATCCGCCAGATAATGCACGCACTCAGGTCACTCCACAACAAGTACAAATATGACTCTGACATTGTCCATGTTGGTGTGAATGACCTGAGATGTACCTTCCTGGACTACATGAAAAGAGACATGGAGGAGCTGTCCAATATTATAGCCCAGGCATGTATGACCCTAGCCCTGAGTAGCATCCTGCCATCACCCAGAATGGTACCACAGTACAAGGACAAAATGACTGACTTCAACAATTGGCTAAGCTTCTGGTATCATTCTAAGGGGATCCGGTATCTGTCTGCCTGGAATGACATGATTGACAAATCACGATGCTTTGACAGAGATGGCCTGCACTTGTCGCCCTTGGGATTCTGGATACTGGCTAAGGCTCTTGCCACCCCTTAGGCAAGGTTCAAATGACAAACTCACCACCGTAACAAGTACAAGCAAGCAAGATCTGAGGGTTATGCTACTCAATGCTAGAAGTCTAAACCTCAAAATGCACTCACTCGAAGCACTCCTTAAAATGGAGAACATCGACATCTGTGCAGTGACAGAGACCTGGTTCAAGGCTCCACGCAGCACCCCTGCATTACCAGGCTATAATTCGTACCACATCTTTCGGCCACCTAACCTGGACTGAAACACTAAAGGCAGAGGCGTGTCCATATTCATTAAGGATATCCACAACTCCAGGCTAGTTGCGCAGCATAATGCATCCGAGATTATCCAAGTGCAACTAACTCTGGGCAAGACCGCAATCCAAATTGTAGCTTGCTACAGATCCCCCACCATGCCCCAGGATTCCCACTCCTCATTTGTTGATACACTGGAAAATATTAGGGTACAACCTAACACCCTAATAATGGGTGATTTCAACTACCCCACCATTAACTGGGAAAACTACTCATGTACCAACTCTTGTGCTCAACGTTTTCTGAAATTCATAAATTCCAATGCCTTGGATCAACTTATTCACACCCCCACCAGGGGCAGCAATATCCTAGACCTGCTCATTACCAACATGGGCAACCGGTGTTCCACACCAGAGGTCAATTCCTTGTTGGTCAGATCCAACCACAAGCTAATCACCCTAGACATCCACATCCCACCCCCACCTCCCATTAGGGAAACCACCGTAAAAAAGTTCTCCAAAGCCAACTTCACACTTCTTAAGACAGAAGTGTCAAACTTCATGACACCCCTGCTGATGGACAATAGAGGTACAACTGCTGAATCCTATACAAATGCACTTTATAAGCACTTACACGAGTGCATGGATCGTGCAATCCCTAACAGAACCAAAATGTTATCCTCCAAAAAAAGGAAGCCAATCTGGTGGTACCCTGCCATAAACAAACTCTACAACAGAAGAAAGAAACTGTTGCAAAAAAGAGTAAAATCCCATGATTGGAGGAACTCCCTGGTCAGCCTCAGTAAGAAGCTGAGATCCTTCATAAAATCCCCCAAAGCAAGTTACAAAAACAAAATCGCCACTGATTCTAAAGACAACCATAAAGCATTCTATAGCTATGTCAAGAATCTCAATGGCAACACTTAGATCTGCTCTGAGTTCAGCACAATGGCACTAAATATACAGAACTAACTGATATTGCCAACATCCTGGCAGATAGGTTCAGTGCTAAATTTACCTCTCTTTCACCCCCTAAAGGGCCCATCTCTATATCGGAAGAATGCAAAGTTCTTGTAATCACAGCTGCACAGGTAAAAAACACACTCTCCAAAACCAAGAACACAGCATCCATAGGACCTGACAACATCCCAGGCTCTGTTCTACATGAACTACAGAACAAACTGGCACCGCACCTAAGTACCATCCTCAATCATAGCCTCACATCAGACTTTGTGCCCACTGAATGGTGCACAGCAATGGTTATCCCACTCCAGAAAGGGGGAGCGACCACAGACCCCGGGAACTACCTCCACATTAGCTTGATGAGCCTGGTCTGCAAGGCTATGGAACGTATCATCATGGAACTTATAAACAATGACATTGGTAATCTCCAAACTCTGGACCCTACCCAGTTTGGATTTGTAAAAGGCAGATCATGTCTCCTAAACCTGATAGACTTCTTTGAAGTGGTAACCAAAGTCATAGATGAAGGTAAGGTGGTTCACACAGCCTATCTAGATCTCACCAAGGCTTTCAACACCATCCTCCACTCTGGAATTATAGATAAACTCACTAAACTAGGTATAAATCCCTATGTCACAAGATGGGTTGTCAATTGGTTCACTGACAGAACCCACACTGTGAAAGTAGCAGACTCTAAATCCAGCTTCAGACCAGTGACAAATGGAGTACCACAGGGTTCAGTCCTGGGTCCTCTCCTGTTTGGTATCTACTTCTCTGAAGTACAGGCTAACACAGAAGGTCTTTGACTAACAAAGTTCACAGATGACTGCAAACTAGGAGCCATAATCAAAACTTCTAACGATGTGGACATCCTACAAAAGAGCCTCACTGAGACAGATGCCTGGTGTCAAAGCCATGGCCTCAAGCTCAATGCCAAAAAGTGCATTGTCATCCCTTTTAGTAAAAACTTTGTACCCATGAACTACCACATAGATGGTAGTCTACTTAACACCAAAAGCATGATAAGAGACCTTGGGACACAGGTGGACAGTAGTTTGATAATCGCATCGCCACAGTAGTCAGGAAATCCTTCTACATGGCACACCTCATCACAAAAGGTTTCTCATCCAGGAAAAAAGAGGTCATTGTTCCCCTCCACTCATAACTCATTAGACCCATTATAGAGTACAATGCCCCTTTTGGTATGTACCTCACAAGACATCTACAACAACTGGAAAGGCTGCAGAAATACCTCACAAAGAGGAGTACAAGCCTTAAACAGATGCCCTACGCAGACCGTCTCAAAAAACTCCACTTTACTCCGTCGCATATTGCCTACTCAGAGGTGATCTCTGCCTAACATACAAAGCTATGTCAAACCCAATGTTGTTGGACATGCTCCATCTAAAGAAATCCCAATCCCCTGAGCTACATGCTCTGGGGACCTAAACCTTGTCACCACAATAAACAGAACATGTTGGAGGGATAGATTCCTGTCCCAGAGACTTCCAATACTCTGGAACAAGCTGCCTATCTATATCAAACAAAGCTCCTCATTAGCACTCTTCAAGAAAAATCTTGATGATTGGATGGGAGATAGGAAATTCACCCCGGGGATCACTTCTGTGGCTCCGCTCGACAGGGGCACAGGAAAATCATTTTCTTGGGTTGCAAAAGCCAGGATACCATTTGGCTAGGCCTATATAGGCCCTGGGGCCAATAGCCTAGTACCTACCTATGAACCTATAAGAGACTTTAACTAGAAGCCAGCAAGATGGTAAAACCCTCTCTGCTGTCAGCATCTGATGTTCCACTCCTCAGAGATCATTTTCCAGGAATCAGAGGTCTGGGAGGAATATGTGGTTTAGAAAATCACAAGGTTCTTACCAAGACTCTTCTAGTGATAGGCCTCCCTGTAGCAGAGAGGGATGACATCAAAATTGATGTCAACAGGTTTCAGAAGACTTTCTCTGAGAAACCCTTTTATCACACTTGAGAGGTTGCCTGACTGCCACACTCTGGATGCAATTGAGGAGTGTTTGTCTTTGCTCCCCTCAGCCTGGCAGAGTATAACAGCAGATTCCTGGGTACTAGACATTATTTCGAGAGACTTCAAAATTCCATTTTCCCTTTATGCAAAATGAAGGAGAATAGTTCCCAATATTCCACCCAGTCAGCAGGAACTGGTGGAAGCAGAAATTTTAAAGCCACTAGAAAAAAAGAGTCATCCAACCAGTCCCTAAAGATCAGCAAGGATCTAGAATCTACTCCAGATTCTTTTTAGTTCCAAAGAAGAAAAGGGACCTCAGAATCGTGTTGGACCTCAGTAATCTAAACCAATTCTTAAAACAGACAAAATTCCAAATTATCACAATTCAGTCCATTTTGCCACTGTTGAGGAAGGACACTTGGATGTGCTCGATAGATCTCAAGGACACTTACTATCACATAAAGACAGAGAGATGTTCAAGGAGATCTCTACATTTCTGGTCAGGAACCAATCATTATCAGTTCAGAGTTCTGCCCTTCAGTCTCACCACAGCCCCCAGGGTGCTCACCAAGATAACAGCAGTAGTAGCAGCATGACTCCATCTGCTGGGGATCCAGGTCTTCCTATATCTAGATAATTGACTCCTAACACCTACCTTGAGTCTAATGTTGTGTCAACATAGAGACCTCTTGCTCCAGTTATTTCAGAGGCTTGGCATCACCATCAGTTGAGAAAAGAGTCTACTCTCCCTTACTCAAAAACTAGAGTTCATCTGATGCCACCTAGATACAATCTCCTAAATATTTAGCCTACCCCTTCCCAGAGTGCTTTCCAGCTCTACTAAGGCATCTTTCTCCCCCACCAGTATTAGTACTTCAGATGCTAGGCCTACTGGCATCCACTAAACTACTGGTACCCTTAGTAAGATTCCACATGAGAGTTCTTCAGTGGACATTAGCTGTATAATGGTCTCAGAATTATCACCCACTTTATGTAAAGACAAGGATCACTCCAGTTTGTATAAGTCATTTATGATCCACTTCTCTCAAAGAAGACTTCCCCTTTGTGAAGGATCCTCCAGTAGCGGTGGTGACCATAGACATTTCCCTCTTGTGGGGGGTGGCTTTTTGAGGGAAAGACTGTACAAGGTTCCTGGTCGCAAATAGAGGAGAATCTTTACATCAACATTCTGGAGATGAGAGTGGTCCTCTTAGTATTACAGGCCCTTCAGAATATTCTCCCCAGAGGTGTGATGACATCCAGATGGACAATATGTCAGTAGTATGGCATCTAAACAAGCAGTGGGGATCACACTCTCATCCATTTGCAGGTAGGCCATGAGGGTATAGAAATGGGCAATGTCTTCACATCATTTACTAATAGCAAGTCACATCCCAGAGAATTCCAATGTGCTAGTAGACATACCAAGCAGATCTATTCTAATGCCTCACAAGTGGTCCCTAAACTCAATAGTGGTGAGTGGTGGTGGAGATTTTTAGCCCCTGGAGGCAGCCTTGCTGAGATTATTTTTGCATCCTATATCAGCAATGAATGCAGAACTTACTTTGCCCTGATCCCTCCACAGGGACAATAACTGAAGGATGCTCTTGTCCATCATTGACACCATAGACTCTAGTATGCCTTACCTCCTCTTCCACTAATGAGCAAATTCCTACAAAAAGCCAGAACGCGCAAGACCAGAGTAATCTTCATAGCCCCGTTTTGGCCTCGGCAAATGCGGTTGCCCTTCCTATGACCTCTACTCCTCCCTGTTTAGATCCGACCACAAACTAATCACCTTGGAAATCCCCATCCCTCCCACCTCACACCCCAGGAAAGGTAACCACCATGAAAAACTTCTCCAAAGCTAACTTTAGGATCCTAAAAACAGAAGTGGCTAACTTCATAGCACCCATGCAAATGGAGAATAGTTGCGTGACTGCAGAATCATACACCAATGCACTGTACGAACACGTACACAAATGCATGGCTTCTCGCCATACCCAATAGAACTAAGACATTCTCCTCCAAAAAAAGAAGCCAATCTGGTGGTGTGCTGCCATAAACAAACTCTACAACAGAAGGAGGAAACTGATGCGGAATAAGGTGAAGTCACAAGTCTGGAAAAACTCCCTTATCAGCCTCAACTAAAAGTTGAGATCCCTCATCAAATCCTCTAAAGCTAGGTATGAAAACAGAATTTCAGCAGATAGTAAAGACAACCACAAGGCCTTCTATAGTTATTTAAAGACTCTCCACGGCAATACCCCGATTTGCTCGAAGCTACTGCACAATGGTACCTCCTATACTCAGCCAACAGATATTGCCAGTATACTGGCTGACAGATTCAGTGCCAAGTTTACCCCCATCTTCCCCCCAAAGGACCAATCACAATACCAGTAGATTGTCAGGCACCCAGTATTACTGCTGCACAGGTTACAACAGCACTGTCCAAGGCCAAGAATACAGCTTCTATGGGACTTGACAATATCCCTGGTTGTGTTCTGTATGAACTACAGAGTGAACTGGCACCTCACCTTTGTGCCCTGTTCAATCACAGCCTCAACTCAGGCTTTGTCTCTGTTGAATGGCGCACTGCTACAGTCATCCTTCTCCACAAAGGAGGAGCGACTACAGATCCTGGGAACTATCTCCCTTTTAGCCTGACGAGTCTGATATGCAAAGCTATGGAACGCATCATCATGGACCTAATAAACAAGGATATAGGGAATCTCCAAACTCTGGATCCCACACAGTTTGGTTTTGTGAAGGGTAGATCATGCCTGCTCAACTTGGTCGACTTTTTTGAGTCAGTCACCAGAGCTGTGGATGAAGGCAAGATTGTTCATACAGCCTACCTTGATCTGGCCAAGGCTTTTGATACCATTCCCCACTCAGGAATCATAGAAAAACTCACTAAGCTTGGCATCAACCCCTATATCACTAGGTGGGTTGCAAACTGGCTCACAGATAGAACCCACAGTGTGAAAGTAGCTGACTCCAAGTCAGACTGCTGATTAGTCACGAGTGGAATCCCACAGGGTTCGGTCCTGGGTCCTCTCCTGTTTGGTATCTACTTCTCTGAAGTCCAGGCCAACACGAAGGGACTCCGGATGACAAAGTTCACAGACAATTGCAAGTTGGGAGCTATTATTAACTCCCCAAGTGATGTTGACTTCCTACAGAATGGCCTCACTGTGACCAACGACTGGTGTCAGAACCATGACCTTAAGCTCAATGCCAAAAAATGTGTCATCATCCCCTTTGGGAAAAACCCGGCTCCCATGAATTACCACATTGATAAAAGTCCACTGAACACAGAAGATGTTATAAGAGCTCTGGGAACACAGGTTGACAGCAACCTCTCTTTTGATCACCACATTGCCACTGTGGTCAGAAGGGCCTTCTATGTGGCACATCTCATTACTAAGGGTTTTGCATCCAGGAAGAAAGAGGTCATTGTCTCCCTCTACTCTTCCCTCATTAGGCCAGTCATCAAGTACAATGCCCCATTTGGCATATACCTCGCTAGACACCTGCAACAACTGGAGAGGCCACAAAAGTACCTCACAAAGAGGATCCTAGCCCTTAAACACATGTCCTATATGGACAGACTCAAAAAACACCAACTATTCTCTGTCTCATATCGCCTACTTAGAGGCGATCGCTGCCTGACTTACAAAGCCATATCTAACCCAGCTCTGTTAAAATGCTACATCTAAAGAAATCCCAATCTCTCCATACCACATGCTCTAGAGATCTCAACCTCATTACCACAATTAACAGAACATGTTGGAGGGACAGGTTCATAACCCAGAGCCTGCCCATGCTATGGAACAGACTTCCCATACATGTCAAGCAGAGCACCTCGCTGAGCCTCTTCAAGAGAAATCTTGATGAGTGAATGGGATACAGAAAATTCACCCCGGGGATAACACCAGTGGCTCTACTTGACAGAGGCAGTGGGAACTAAGGTTGGGTGGCACTATGCCAGGGTAATCCTATGGTTAGGTTTGTAAAGGCCCCAGGGCCATTGGCCTAGTACACACCTATGAACCTATGAACTAGTTTATCCTCCCTGGATGCTGGAGCATTTTCCAGATCTTCTGACTCATTCTTCCAGCTTGCCTCCTCCAGATCAGAAGTCCATGAAACTAACTGCTTGGTTAATTCAATTTTGAGAATGGACAGAGATGCCTGGCTGGCCCTGCAGTTATTCACATTCTGAAAGCTTTGCAAAAAAGCTTCTGCTACTAAAGTCTACCACGGTAAATGGAAAAGATTCTCCATATGGCTTATTCTAGAGGAACTACCTAACTCAGTTCTCAGCTTCAGTTCCTGCCATCTTACAGTTCCATTCAAAATTATTTCACGCTGGCTCCAGCAACTCCTCCATCAAAGTACAGTTTGGGGCCAACTCCAGTTTCCATACAGGCATTGGCATTTCATACATAGCTTTCCTTAAGATTTCAAAACTATTCCTAAAGGGGACCTTCCTTCTTAGACCATCTATTAAAGATACAATGCCTCCTTGGGATGTTGCCATTATGCTACAAATGTTGACACAACCGACCTTTGGAACAGTCGCAACAGCAGATATTAAGTTCCTCTCTTGAAAGATTGCATTCCTGGTGGCAATTACATCAGCCAAGAGAATTTAAGAATTATAAACTTTTTTTTTGCCAAACCTCCGTATTTAATCTTTCATAATGATAAGGTTACTTTGAGGACTAATCCTTCCTTCCTACCTAAGGTGGCATCCGAATCAAACTTTAATCAATTTATTCATCTACCAGTTTTCTTCCCAAAGCTCCCCAGTAAAGGGGAGCACATCTTACATACTTTAGACATTCACTAGCAGTTACATTGTTGCCTGAGCAGAACAAGATCCTTCAGGGAATCTGATCAATGATTACTTAAGGACTCCTGGGAATTTTTACGGGGCATCACCAATGACCTTCACAGGCCTAACCTATTGTTTGTCACCATCGATGTGGTAGATTTGTTTTCAGTCATCCCACATACGATTGGGTTGGCCTGGATGGAAGAGTCACTTTGGGCATGTGAGGGTGTCACTAACAATGATGTACATTTGGTACTACAACTATTGGAGTTGGTTCTGGGCAACAACTATATATATTTTAGTGGTGAATACTATCAGCAGATATCAGGGGTCTCTATGGGAGCAAATTGTGCCCCCATTTATGCTGAAATTATTTTGTCAGAGTGGGAGAAAAAGTTTGTTTTTCCCAGTGAATTTTCCAAGTACTGGAATCATTATACCAGGTTCTTGGGCGACATCTGCATTTTTTGGACAGGACCCAGACATTGTGTTGAAGAATTTGTAACCTATTTGCATTCAACAACAAAATTTCTTAAGTTTACATACAATATATCAGCAGAACAAGTTAACTATTTAGATGTTACTCTTTGTAAGCTGGTTGATGGCTTCAGTTCATGTATATATAGAAAGCCTTCATTTTCTAATAGTTACCTGCATTACCATAGTTCCCATCCTAAGTTCCAAAAAAGATCTATACTCAAGGGTCAATTTGTTAGGGTCTCCCGCATGACATCTGATGATTTTCTTTTTCAAACTGAGGGGGACAAGTTGAGTTCCTTTTTTGTTGACAGGGGATACCCTATAGCTTTGATAATTCAGTTAGAGAAGAAGTTTGTTTAGCGAGGGGTACCAGATTTTCTCCTATTTTAGGGAAGAGTCGATCAAATGAACCTGACCATTTTACCCACAGTTCTTTCGCTACACCTGGTTTCACCCAGGTGTTTGTTACAGAACACAGTGAGGATGTGGGACGAATCAGGTATATTATTCAAAAGGAACTGAATTTATTCAAGGATTTTACAGATTTGAGTAATTTAAAGGACCTGTCATGTAAATTTGTATACAAGAGGGGTTTCAATATTAAGAGGGTTTTGGAGCACAACACCAGCCCAGGTACCTTTGACCATCCAAGGAAAGGCACGTTTCGCTGTGGACGTTGTACGCAGTGTAAACATGTCATTAATCAGGAATTTGTTTATTTAGAAAGTAGAAACAGGAAGCTTTGTTCACACAATTTTTACAACTGTAACTCCACAGGTATTGTATACCTGGCTGTCTGCCGGTCTTGCCAGGCGTTCTATGTAGGCAAGACCGAAAGGCAGCTAAAAAGACGCATTTATGAACATTGTTATGAAGTTCAGAAACAATGCAATAATAATGCACTATATAGGCATACAGTTGTATGTGAGTCTGCGGTTTTTACATTTTTTGTTTTGGAAGCAGTGCCCAAATGTACTAGGGGAGGGCACTGGGCAGCCCGTTTATCTCATAGAGAAACATGTTGGCAGATCCTTCTTGAATCTAATAAACCTCCTGGGTTAAATGATTCTATTTCTATTATGCCTTACCTAAAACTTAAAGCAGATCAACTGTAAGGCCTAAACAAGCTTGTTTTACTATTTATGTATGGTTCAATATTATATATATATTTTATATATATTTTTATTACATTATACAACATATATTTTAATATATTTTAACATCTAAGTAAATTTTGGTGATTTTTACTGCCCTAATTTATCCATATATTATTATGTATTTCAATAGATTGTTCAGTATATAAGAGCTATATAATTGTTACTTTTCAACTATGTAATTGGTGGTTATTTTATGTATTAAGTCAATATTTATTGTTGGATTTGAAATCAATTCATGTGTGACTTTTATTGGAAATGTGGGGTTTTTATTTGTTATTCAGCTATTGCTTTAAGAAGGTTTGACAATTAATCAATTAACCAATTATTCAGTGTATAAAAATGTGTGTATGTTTATGGGTTCTCATCTGATGAAGTTGCATTGTCAACGAAAACGTGGATACTTGTGGCGTTAATAAAAGGTTTTTCCGTGGAGTTCATTTCTTCCTGACAGTAGACTTTTGGTTTATTCTTAGTTCATTGTGCCTTATTGTGAGGTTGGCTACTCCTTGGCGGTTTCCCCCGGTCTGCTTGCTGTTTTCTTTGTGGAGATTAGTTATTCAGCACTTTCTTTGAATCTGATCAATTGTTTATGTCCGTCTCAAAACAGAAACTGGGAAAAGCAGTTTTCAAAGGTACTTTATCCCACTGGCTGCCTATTTCTTTTGTGTATACAAAGAAAGGATTACCACTATTATCCAAACCAAGGGTGTATTCAACCAGAGCAGTAGATATATCCACAGCATTTGTTAACATACTTCCCACTGATGACAATCTGTGCAGCAGCCACTTGGTCAACATTACACATTTTTATTTCCCATTACAAATTGGATGAACACTCAAGATCTCATTCATCCTTTAGCTCTACCATTCTCCGGAATGTCTTCTATGAATCCACCCAGGGTTTAGTGATTGGGAATCTGCCCCACTGTTGAATCAGATGAAGATAGACAACACTGGATATGAAAGTTATATATTTACCATAACATTAGATTCATGTTTGTTTTTCTTCCTGTTCAACATCCTTCCCATCCAGCCCCTCCAAATTATCCTCTCATCTTGGAGTACCGGGATAAGATTATAATTAATTCTTTCAGGAGCTTATTATAGAGGATTTATGGCCTTGGGATATGTTATTTACTCATACAGAATGCTGTTTATTAGTTGTTAGTCATGTCTTCATGTAAACAATGCAAACTCAATCTGAGTTGTTTTATTTTTAAACAAGAAACATCTTTATTAAATTTTCACTTATGACATAATCATACATTTATATAAATGAATACAAATCGTGCTGACATATTTTTCAGTTGCAAACATTATACATCACTTATAATATATTCAGTAATTGTCAGGCAACCATTACATAGCTCATTCAGCTCCTGGCTTCTTTTAAACCTCATTCCACCTCCAAAACGTTATTCTGCATGTATTGTTCCCACAGTTTCCATTTTTTGTATGTAATTTGCTCCTACTATTCTCTAGAGATCCCATTTCCAGTTGTTTTACCTATGTTACTATGATCACTACTTCTAGTACAGTTGTTTTAGACTTTGATTTCCATTTTCTAGTAGTTACTTTTTTTGGCCGCCACCATAATTAGACTCAGCAAGGCCTTACTATGTCTAGGCAATTCTGATTCTGTATCATAGCTCAAAAAAATAATTTACTTAGTTACACCAATATGCTCACCCAGTATTTCTGATAGAGTAGTCTGAAGGGAATTTTTAAAGTCTGCCAGTTCATTACACTCGCACAACATATGTTCCCAATTACCTCTTTCTTCCCCATCACACCTCCAACATTTGCTATCTACCTGAAAAATTATTTTTAGTCTACTTGAGGTATAAAAAAACCTATGTAAACACTTTCAAGCAAAGATCCTAAATCTCCTAGACTTTGTTGCATATTTGGGAGCCATACATATATTCCCGATTGTTCCTTTGTGAATTGCATATCCAGTCTCTCTTCCCAATCCTTTCTAGCCTCCTCTGATTGATCCTTATAGTTATCATGCAATATTTTATATGCTCTACTAATTATCCATTGTTAACAGGAGCTTCTGTTCTAGATTCTACCAAAAACTCTACCAGTGATGGTCTTTCACTTAGGTTCCCCTATCTCTTTCTCTTTGCCTATACTCTAATATCAATCCTTGATAGGGAAGGCAATCTCTAGCCTGCAGCCCAAATAAATTCTTGGCCTCTTTCCATTCTTTGATCTGAGATGTTGAGGTGAAGTGCAAAGGATTAAGGGTAGGGGGGAGCCAGAGCAAAGTCTTCCTTGTCAGTATCAAGGTTGGAGCCCATCATATCCAACAGTCCACAGTTGAAATGGACAAAGACTAGATAACATGAATTTATCATTATGGTAAGTGCATAACTTTTGTTTCTTTTTCAGAAAATGCATGTAGATAGAACACCTGTTATTCTGTTAACTTATTAAGTCATCTGGGACTTAAGATTGTGAGCTGTGACTGAACTGGTGTGGTGAAGCTACAGCGGTGGTGTGAAGCTACAGACAATGTCGTAAGGGAGGGTATCTGTAGCATCACACCACCACCACCATCCTCAGATGATGCAGACCAATATGCTGAACAGTATGCCAGTGCAGTATACAAGCACCTGTACAACTGCATGGACTCAGCCATACCCAATAGAACTAAAACCTGCTCCTCAAAGAAACACAAATCTGTTTGGTGAACATCCTTTATCAATAGGCTTTACAACAAAAGGAAGAAACTGTTGTCCAAGGGTAAAAAGGAACGAATTCCAAATTGGAAAAACTCCATCCTTAGCCTCAACAAGCAAGTTAGATCACTATTGAAAACCTCCAAGGCCAATTATGAATCAAAACTAGCCTCCAAAACAAAGGGAAACTGTAAAGACGTCTTCAGTTACATCAGGAACCTCCCTGGTAAAATCCAGGTTTGTTCTGTATTAGTACTTAACAGTATTACTTACACTGATCCTGTTGACTTAGTCAACCTGCTAGTAGATAGGTTCAGTGCAAACCTCACCCCCCTGTCCCCCCAAAAGGCCCTTCTGACATCCCTGATACTTGTACCGCACCTCACATCTCCATAAATCAAGTGTTGCAGGCCCTAGCCAAGGCAAAGAACACAGCTTCCATGGCTCTTGATAGTATCCCAGGATGCATTCTGCACCATCTCCAGCAAGAACTGGCTTTGCCAATTCTTGCTGAAGATGGTGCAGAATACATCCTGGGATACTATCAAGGATGTATTCTGCACCATCTCCAGCAAGAACTGGCTTCGCCATTGAGCACTCTATTCAACCACAGCCTATGTATAGGCTTCATTCCAGCAGAGTGGAGAGCTGCCATTGTCATCCCCTTGCACAAAGGTGGTGTCACTACTGACCCTGGAAACTATCGCCCCATTAGCTTGATAAGTCTGATCTGTAAAGCCATGGAGTGTATTATTATGGATCTCATAAACAAGGTAATAGACAATCTCCAAGCACTTGACCCCACCCAGTTCAGATTCATCAAGGGCAGATCTTACCTGTTGAACCTGGTTGACTTCTTTGAGACTGTCACCAAGGCCCTGGATGAGGGAAAGTCAGTCCATACAGCTTACCTTGACTTGGTAAAGGCCTTTGACACAATCCCCCACTCGGGCATCATCGAAAGGCTAACACAACTTGGTGTAAATCCCTATCTCATCAGGTGGGTGACCAACTGGCTCACTGACAGGACCCTCAAAGTCAAAATAGGCACCTCCACCTCCAATAGCAGACCTGTCACTAGTGGAGTTCCCCAGAGAACTGTCCTGGGACCCCTACTGCTTAGCATTTATTTATCAGAGGTCTAGGCAAAGGCAAAAGGCATGTGGCTCACCAAGTTTGAGGACAGCTGTAAGTTGGGTGTTGTCATTGACTCCACAAATGATGTTAACATACTGCAAGAGGGTCTCACAGCAACTAATGACTGGTGCCAAAGTCATGGCCTCAAGCTAAATGCAAAAAAAATGTATCATCATACCATTTGGCAAAAACATGACTCCTACTAATTACCACATCAACGACAACCCCCTAAGCACACAACCTGTGGTAAGTGACCTGGGCACTCAGGTTAATAATAACTTCACATTCGACCATCATGTAGCGGCAGTGGTCAGAAAAGCCTTTTACTTGGTTTATCTCATAAGTAAAGGGATTGCATCCAGAAAAAATGATGTTATTACCTTTCTATACTTCTCCTTCATTAGACCAATAATTGAGTATAATGCCCCATTTGGGATTTACCTCTCCAAACATCTGCATCAACTGGAAAGGCCACTGAAATACCTCATAAAGAGAATCCATGGCCTCCAACACCTGTACTATGCAGACAGGCACAAATCACTATCACTCTACTTGGTATCACACAGATTGCTCAGGGGTCGCCTATAAGGCAATCTCAGACTCTGCCCTACTAGAGGTGCTCCATATCTACAAGTCTAACACCTCACTCACTATCCACTCAAAAGGCCTGAATCTAATATGCAATGTCAACAAAACCTGCTGGAGAGACAGGTTTGTCTCCTAGAGGCTGCCCTGTCTCTGGAATAGACTTCCCATACACGTCAAACAGAGCACCTCACTGACCACCTTCAAGTGCATGATGAGTGGATGGGAAACCACAAATTTGTCCCAGGGGTTCCACCTGTGTCCCTCACTGACAGGGGTGACAGGTGCTGACTGAGGTTTCTTTTTGGGGATAAACACTTGGTTGGGCTTGTAAGAGCCCCAGGGCCATTAGCCTAGTAACCTCCTATGATCCTGTGATCCTATGAACTGCTTCCTGTAGTCAAAATACAGGGTTTGAATCCTCCCACTTCCATTTGCCTACTGTGTGACTTAAAGAAAGTCAGTCAGACAGCGTTTCTATGTCACCCATGAAAAGGGACAGATTGATCAGTGGGTTTACCTGGTTAAAAATAGATAGAAGAAAATAATATTTAAAATGTGTCCTTTTTTGTGCCTTTGTCCTCCCATTATTCTTTGACTTTGTCCATTATTCTTGAGCAAATTAGTTAAGAAGTATTCTAGTCTGTTCATTGTAAAATTTATAGCAAATAGCTATAGGCAAAAGTCATTAAGTAATGACATGCATGTGAATTTCAGTCTTTGTATCCTTCAAAAAATGAATGCTAATGCAATACTTGCTATTGTTGTAACTTTCTAAGTATATAAGCAAAATATTTAAAACCTACTCTTGATTTTTTGGGTCTTTTGTTTCAGATTCTTGACCTAAGAAGTGGAGAAGGAAGAGGGGAGTTGCAGTGACTTCCAGTATTATTCTGACAGTGGCAAACTGTGATACATTTTTGGCCAATTATTTATTAATTTATTCATTCACTTGATTGTAAGCGGATATCTGAGATGTAAAGTCATACACGTTTATGTAATTAATAGCTGTTTGTGTGTGTGTGTGTGTGTGTGTGTGTGTGTGTGTGTGTGTGTGTGTGTGTGTGTGTGTGTGTGTGTATGTGTGTGTGTGTGTGTGTAAATATTTAGTTCTTGGATCCCACAGTATGATGTAAAGGAAGGAACTGATTGTTGTAAACAGGAACATCATCATATGAGACATTTTTTGTTTACAGTCCTTGGTTTCCTTGTTTTGATGACTGCTGACAGTGTGTTTATTTATTTATTTTTTGTGATTAAAATGGCCAGCATGAAGTTTACAAAAAAAATTGATAATATTTAGCATAAATGCATTTTTAATTTAACTTGTTTTATGGGTTTTTGTTGTTGTTGTTGTTGTTTTTTTGGGGGGACACAGGTATGAAATAATACACTGTGCTGGTCTGCAAGTGTTTATCTGGGACTTAATGCATTTGAGGAAGGCTATGAACTGTTACTGAGATGCTTCTGTAGTGCAAGATTTGTTTCCCTCAGCCTTTGTTTATCTACTGTGTGACTTTAACCAAATGATTTCAACAGCCAGTGTTTCTGGGCTGCCCCTTAAAATGGACATTTGTATCCAGCAGGCAGTCCCAACCTGTTAACAAATGCATTGCACAACAGAGTTTTGAATTCCTGCACTCTTCATATAGCTGCTAGTTAATGCACTATTATATACTGTTTAACTATGAATCCCAACACACCTCATCATCCCTGAAAAGGGACACTTTGTCCAGTGGGGTTTGACTGATTAACAAATAGATAAAAGAAAATATTTCAAATATTTCCATGGGGGGGGGGCAAATTATTTAGTTTTTGTCTAGAGCTCTTGAGCAAGTAAGTTAGTAGGCATTTTGGTCTTCTCCTTGTAAAACCTGTAGATTTGTGGCAAATTGTTATGGACTGCAGTCAAAAAATAATGAAAGGCATATAAGTTTCTGACTTTGTATCCTTCAAAAACTAGGTGCTAATGTAAAGCTTGCTATTCTTGTAACTTTCTGCATATATAAGAGGAATACTTAAAACCTGTTCCTGATCTTGGGGTCTTTTGTCTCTGATCTTTGAGCTAAGAAGTTGAGAGTGCAGGGAGGAGTTGCAGTGAGTTCTGCTGTATGTTTCTGACAGCAGCAAGCTGAGATATATTTATAACCTATTATTTATGAATGTATTTGTCATTCAAGTGGTAGTAATTTGTGTGTGTGTGTGTGTGTGTGTGTGTGTGTGTGTGTGTGTGTGTGTGTGTGTGTGTGTGTGTGTGTGTAAATTATTGGTTCCTGCATGCCACTGTAGTCAAGGTGTAAATTAAGGAAATGATTGTAGTAAAGAGGAATATCATTGTATGAGCCATGTTCTTTGGTTACAGTCCTTGGTTTCATTGTTTTGTTGACTGGGGTAAATAAACTGTACAGCATAAAGTCTACATGTTTAGTATTAATATTTTAACTATGAATACCTATTTAATTTGTTTCTTGCAGGCATATGGATATGAAATGCATTGTGTCGGGCTGCAACAGTATGTCAGTCTGTTGCTTAGTGCTGACGAGTAATGAGCTGTTAATGGGATGCTTCTGTAGTCCAGATTTGATTCCCTTAGTCTTCATTTGTCTTCTGTGTGACTCTAATCATGTCACTTCATCAGACAGTGCTCTTGAGCTGCCCCTTAAACTGGACACTTGCATCCAGTTGGCTGTCCCAAACTGCTAGCAAATGCACTACACATTTATCTTTTGAATTCCTGAGCTTCACTTTATGCTATTTGACAATGAATCCGAACACATCCCTTGTAGTTTAATTGAGTGACATATGAATTTTCAATAAATCAAAGTTTTAAGGGAAAAGAAGTTTACTGTTGGTCATGCTAAAGTCTGTTTGTGATGTGAGATTGTTTTGTTTAGCAAATGGTTGTCGGTATTTTGCTGTGAAATTTGAAAAAAAAGATTTAAATTAAATCTAAATCACTTTGATCACTGTAAAAGTAAAAATGAAAATCGTATGTACATTGACAAGTTTGAACAATATTTTCTGGTGACTGGGGAGAGACTGCCAAGTAATTAGATATTGACATGACTAATGATGGACTCAGTCCATTACCCTGCCTAGAACCCCATTTGATTATGACCTGGCTCTGCTTTACAGGTATGAAAAAGCATATGTCACTGAAATCATAAGCCCAACATAAATACCTGTGTAATCCAGCTTTGTGAAACGTTGGTACTATTAATTCAAGTGTCGCATAAATTCTTACTATAAGGAACACAAGTTAAAGAAAATATTGATCTTTCTTTTTTCTTTGCCTATATTCTGTCATCAGTCCCTGTTAGGGATAGCAGTCTTCATCCCACAGTCCAAACTTCTGCTTAGCATCACCCCACTCTCCTACCTTTCCCTCCCTGGTTACATTGGCTCACTTGCTAAATTCTACTCCCCTCCTGCCTACTGACTATATCCCTGAATGCAGTCATCCCTATTGGTAAAATCTCCTTTCTCCATTCCCATGTTGGCTTAGTTCTTAAAATACTGTCTGCTGTTTTATGGATATAATATTCTGCATGGTTGTTATTATTCTCATTAAGGGCCTGTATCCAAAATCTTACTCTGTATATCATGACCCCACCCCCCAATTATGGGATGACAGTGCATATCCCACTTAACTTTTGTCCTTTTTCCTTCTCAAATAAATTTCTTCAATTCTTTAGTAGTTATAGTTCACAACTTATATGCCTGACCTGTATATAATGCTAAAGAGACTAGAAACATTTCCACTGCTTGTACCTTACTCTCTATATCCATAGTTAAGAACATACAACTTCTCAATTTTTATATTATTTTTGTTTAGTCTACCCCCATATATCCTTAGCTGCTAAAATAGAATCCTTTTTAATCTATACACATAAATATTTCAACTTATCATCTTCCCATAAATATGGGTATTGCTGAACCAATTTGTGTGTGAGAACATAGCACCGCTATAGCCTTTGTTTTATCTTCATTTATTTTCTATCAAAAAAAACAACCGATTTGCCTAGGAGAAGTGACAGATTAGCTCAGAAGATCAATAATAACAGCTTTCAGGATTTTCACTATCCCCCGGGCAGACCAGGGGGCAGGGACATCACCCACCAGCGGCAAGGATGGAACAGGGGGCGCAGATAGGTAACATGCTAGGATCTGAACCTTCTGACTTACTACTTGAATCATCTGACAACAAGTACACTATAATAAAAAAAGATAATTTTACTATATTTAATTTTACTGATTTAGTAATAACTTCGGATTATTTTGAGCTTTTTACTAAAGGTTTCAAGTTTGTTCCACTACGCCCCTTAAAGTTGACTGATGCTTTAGTGGATTTAAAGTTATTTGTCAGACATTTAAATCTAGCATTACAATTTAAGGGACAACCACACACAAAAGAAGAGCTAGCAAGGGCTAGTACCTACAATCCCCCTCTACACCCCTCTCTTAAGGTTTTTGAGGAGGTGGTGGAAATGGATTTAAGAAAGCAGTGTTTTAGCAGAACACATTCTCCATCTAATAATTTGGACTTTAAGTCACAGCATTTAATTAAGTCCCTTATTCAGGATGGTGTTAGGGTGATGAAACCCGACAAGGGAGGGGAGGTGGTCCTGATGTATAATTTTGCATATGACACTTACCTCCACAACATGTGCAGGATCCTGAGCAGTATGAACTGATTTCTAGGAACAAGTTAAATTTAGCCTATTCCAAGATCAATTTTTTGTTATCGGACCACCTATTACAGGGAGTTATTAACGAAAGGTTATACAACTATTTACACGTCAATAAATCTAGGACCCCGGTAATTTTTGGAATACCCAAAACCCATAAAGGTTTAGACCCCATGAGATTTAGACCTATTGTCTTGGGGGCTGGAGGTATCACTGAACCGTTGAGCAAGTTTATTGACCACATTACAAAGAAATTCTCTTCTATGCTACAGCATGTATGCAAGGATTCTTGGGATTTTCTCAAGGGTTTAGAAATTAGGTTATTTCATCCTGATTTACTTATGACAACCATTGATATTGTAGAATTGTTCCCCAGCATCCCACACTCTATTGGATTAGAGTGGTTCAATGAAGTTTTGGCCTCTGAATCCGGCCTTAGTTCCAACACAATCAGCTTAATTGTAGAGTTTATGGAAATTGTTCTCGATAATAATTTTCTATTTTCAATGGAGAACTGTTTAAACAGAAAAAGGGGGTTGCGATGGGCGCTGCATGTGCCTCATTATACGCCAACATAGTTTTGCATTACTGGGAGAACAATTTTATATTTTCCACACATTGGGTACAATACATAGTCCATTATAAGCGATACCTTGATGACATCTGCCTATTGTGGAAAGGAACCCTGAGCAACTTTCTTGAGTTCATGAGTTATATTAATTCTACCACACACTTTCTATCTTTCACTTATAATGTTAGTAAGGACATACTGAACTACCTGGATATATCAATACAGAAGGACTACTGTAATCACACCTTTAAATCCAAGGTATTTAGGAAAGACACCTTTTCTAATTCATACCTTCATTTTGACAGTGGTCACCCATTTCACCAGAAGAAGGGCTTGGTTAAGGGGCAATTCATTCGTGCATCTAAGATTTCTAGCACTGATGAATATTTTCTTGAAGAAGTTGAGTTTTTAAAAAAACTTTTTTTAGAAAGAGGTTACCCTGCCTCCTTGGTTAACAACATGGCCCAAGAAGTGACAGATAATAGACAAACCAAGTATTTTCCACTGTTAGGTAGTGGCTTTCAGCAAGTTGAGCAGTTTGAGAATTTGGAATACTTTAACTTGCATAATAGTTTTATTCACACATTTTCACAGGATTCCCAACTGGTGGAACACACAGTGCTTAAACACTACCCACTTTTGACGCTACACAATGACTTTAAAGGGATAATCCAGGAACGTCCCAAATTTGTGACTAGAAGGGATATTAACCTAAAACGGTTATTTGAAAGAAAGCATCTATCAGATTCAAGGCATTGTTCCCCTAAACTTGGTACCTATAAATGTGGGGCATGCAAGCAGTGTTCCTTTATCATGAATGATAGTTCTTTTTATCTTCCATCTAGAAAATTTAGATTTGACGCTGACATTACAACTGCGGAGCAAAAGGGGTGGTGTACTTAGGATTATGCACAGAATGTTGCAGTTTCTACATAGGGAAGACTGAGAGACCCCTTAGAAAAACAATTTATGAACATCAATATGACATTACAAAAAAAGAAGGGCACTAATGTTTTTTTTAAACATCTTGCTTCTTGCCCTAACATGAAACTTAAGTTTATGGTTCTTGAACAGGTAACCCAGGATGCCAGAGGAGGTGACTGGGAAGCCCGCCTTGAATATAAAGAACTTTTATGGCAGCTTAGACTTAATGCTGCAAAATCCCCTGGTCTCAATGAGGCCATTAATATATCCAGTGTACTAAAGCTGAGAAGGGCTAGGCTATGATTTTCTTGTTACAATTAGTAAATGTCTTTTATCTTACACATTTGTGATTTTTTTATGCACACATTTGTACATCATTTTTAAATGATTTTTAAATGATTTTTTAGTGTTTTCACTATTTGAACTTTTATTCTGCATTTTCATATGCATACTTTTCACTCACTGAGTTCAGTTACTAATTAACTGCCTCCTTAAGTGGATGTTTGTTGAACTAATTAAGTACCATGTGATCAGATGCTTAAGTATTTAAACTTTTCAGTCACACTACCTTTTATCTTGAGAAAGCCAGGTATTTGCCTGGCGAAAGTGCTTGATTTATTGACCTGTTTGTTGTTCAATAAAGCTGCACTTTGTGCTTTTTGGTTTGGTTCTTCCTGTCTGTGGATTATCTTTTATCTTATTTGCCTTGGTTTCTTGGAAGTTATTTCATGGGTATTGCTGAACCAATTTGTGTGTGAGAACATAGCACCGCTATAGCCTTTGTTTTATCTCCATTTATTTTCTATCAAAAAAAAATGAAGCTGTCTCAAAATGTTTCATGACAATGAAATGTTCTGTTCTGTATTTATCAAGTAGAAAATAATATCTGGAAATAGTAATGTCTTTCGGCTTTTACTGGTTAGGGGTCGCCACAGCAGATCACCGGTCTGCTTATGATTAGCAGCGGATTTTTACAGTGTTGAGTTGCCAGCCCAGTGCCCAACTTTCAAAGAAGGCACACCCACTCATGCACGCACCTACCTGCATGTCTTTAAAGTTCGATCGACCATGGAGCGGACATGCAGACTCTGCACAGAAGGCGCTCCAGCCGAGAATTGAACCGTAGAGCCTCTTGCTGTGAGGCAACAACACTAACCGATGCACCACAGCGGCCATAAAAATAATATCTGGAAATAAGACTGTTTTTTTTTTTGATTACCATACCAGTTATAGCCTTGAATCTGTGATTCCCTTATTTTCTTTGCCAATGGCTCTAAGTATAAAGCAAATAACAAAGGAGAAAGAGGACACACCTGCCTGGTTTCTCTGTTCAAGCACAGCTTTTCAGAGAGGAATCCTTCTATCTTAATTCTTGCCTCTGGCCCTTTATATATCTTCCTAATTAACCCCATTACTCTACCATATAATGAAAATGCTAACATAGCCCTACTCATTAAATCCAACTGACTCTGTTGAATACCTTATTTGCATCAATCTCCACCAACAATAGCAGTGTCTTCTTACACCATGCTTCCCTCTGGATCATCATCCTTGTTCTATTAATGTAGTCAAATATTTGTCTCCCCCCATCAAACCACATTGATCCATATCTATCCATTTTGACAACACCATGGTTATTCACGTAACTTAAATAGACATAAGCACTTTATAATCATGGTTCAAAATTGAAATTGGTCTATATGAAGCTAGGTCTGAAGGGTCTTTATCACCTTTTGGTAGTACAATACAATAATCACAGCTTTCTTCCAAGATGCTAGGTTGTCCCTTCTTTTAAAATATTGTTAAATAAGACCTTTAAGATCTTTTTTCACTTTCTTCCCTCCTAGCTTCCACATTTCAACAGGAATACAATAAATGACAACCATTTAAAATGTTGGGACCTGCTAGAGTGAAAACTGAAATACAGAGACTGAACAGCCAAAATATTGTACTTACATATACTAACTCTGAGATGCCATTTCTCAGAATATTCCCTTTTCTCTGAGGTATGGCTATCTTGGAGTTGCTATATATAAATTCAAGGGGTGTGGGGGTGCAGGGGGTACATAATCTGAAATAATGATCGGGTATGTTTTAAAGCTTTTGATTAAATACTTATCTAACACAGTTATTGTACCTTGGGGAATAATACGTACATTCTGCCTGGGTACCAACTAGTAAGCTCATATCCTCCATTTCTAATATTACTATATATTTCTTCAGGAATCTAACTTTTTAGTTATAGTTTCCATTCTAGAGCCCCGGATACACCATCACTATTACAAGTTCCAGTTTCTACACATGAGTAATAATCCCTGATGAAAGCTAATTCTCTTAATATTAGTTTTAAAATGAGTATAAATACATGCCAGTATAAACCTCCTTCCTTGCCAATAAACCCTTATTGCCACAAAGCTACCACAGATCTACCATTATTGTCTTTTTCCTCTTCCATCATCAATGGATCCCCCCACACATGTGATTATTTCTATCCATGTTTTCTCTTGTAACATTGTTATTTGTACCTTATGCTTCTTAACATAATTTAGTATTCTTTCTTCTTGTCTATACCTATAATGCCATTTACATTCCATTATATAATTGATAAGGCATTCATTCTGATAAGAAGCTATTAATTTTACATATTCTGTATGACAGTTTTTTAATATATGTTTCCAATGTGCAGCTTACATGTGCACAATAATGTTTGGCAGGTTGTTCTTATATGCAGTTCTGGCTTATTATCTCTGTTTGAACCTGTGTTACTTTTCCCAGATTTTTTTTGCTTCAATAAAAACACTGAAGAAACAAAAATGTGTGTTTTCATGTTCAACCCCAACCCATTTTAACTCACAGCAAGCACATAGAATTATATACATTTCTAAAAAGAGAAGTTACCCCCTTCCTATAGGGGCAGTTGTCCCAAATAGACAGCTACACCCACAGGCTTTACCTATTCTAAAAATAGGTTTAATCATGCTGGAAGTGCATGTTAGGACTTGTGCTCCCTCTTACATGGACACCATCCATTCTTGCCCCTTTTCTATTTCTTTCTTAGATGAGAAAACCAACTTGCTTGCACTCAGTAAGCTTATTTTCAGGCATAAGAAAAAGTGCACTACTTTTGGGTTCATGAAACGTATCTAAAATGACACAGAAGAGTGTTTTTATTATATATAGAATAATATGGGTTTTTAAGGTGAGATATTACCTTTCCAGTCTTGCAGTTTTTTTTTGAAGAGGTAAAGGCAGCAATTGATGAAAGGCTGACAGTGTGTTCTACTTTTATTATACTTCCTATGGCATTCAGTAGTATTCCACATAAGGGAATAACTGACAAATGACAAGCATTAAATGTCAAATTTTTTGCAATTCTATAGCTGAAACACTAGTTAAAAAGAATGCAACAGGTTAGGGTGGGGCATAAGCTTTCTACCCAAGGGGACTACCAGTATTGTCCCACTTTGCTCAATATTGGAACAATTTATTTTTTCAAATCTTTTTCTCAGATATAGAAGTGAAAAATGGGTCCTGGACAATCAATAAGCTAATGATTACACACTGTGTAACATAATTACTTCAACAAAAGACGTTCTAAAATATATATATACCTGGCACAAAATTAATGACGTCACATTTAAGGTCAGTAAATGTGCCATTATGAGTTTAGCCAAAAAGGACATAAATTATGATTATAAAATAAACAGTACACAGCAATTTAAATGCTGAGCTCTGCATATCTACCAATTTTAGAAAATCATAATGTAGCTGACCTTATTCTACAGGGCATCTATATTAACTCCAGGGAGATTATTGTGCCATGTGCCACTCACTACCTCACACATCCATCCTGTTTTTGAATTATTACTTGAATATAATGCTGTTGTTTAGTCTTTGATTAAGTCACATGAGACATCTTGGTAAGTTAAAACAAAATTCTTACTCAAAAAAATCATAGGGTTGTATAATTAGAACTATTCAGAAAGGATTCAGGAATTGTCATTATATTCTATTTCTTGTAGGTTATTTGACTGTTACCTCTGCCTTGTTTGTAAAGTAGTTTCTAACCTAATTCTGTCTGAAATTCTGTGCCATGTATTCCTGGCTGGGAAGCTAACCCCAGGTTAGTGAACTAAGAACTATAAATAAATATCCATAATAGAAGAATGTAAAAATAGAAATAGAATGTAAGAACCCCCTTCTATATTGCACAGCTTATAGACAATGGAATTGTATCTAGATCTAGGGATGTCATTGCCTCCTTTACTCAGCCCTCATTAGGCCAGTCATTGAATGTAATGCCCCCTTTGGCATGTATCTGTCCAGCCACATGCAACAACTGGAATGCCCACAAAAATACCTTAGTAAAAGGATGCAAGGTCTAAACAGCATGTCATACATGGACTGACTCAAAGCCCTGTCACTATACTCAGTATCCTATAGACTGCTAAGAGGTGACCTGCGTCTGGCATACAAGGCATTCTCCGACCCCATGCTGATGTATTTACTGCACATCAGCAAGTCAAATGGCACGCATCTGAAATACTCGGTCTGGAGATCTAAACCTCTTCTGCAACATCAGTAGAACAGTTTGGAGGGACAGGTATACCTTGCAGATGATACTGCTGCTCTGGAAAAAAAACACTCTAATCCACATAAAATATCCCTGTCCGTGTTCAAGTGTAACTTGGATCTATGGATAGGAAACAAAATATTTACCCTAGGACTGCCCCCTGTACTACTAATGGACAGATGTAACTCCTAAATATTTATCCCATGCATGGACCTCCTCAAAGTATCTATGGTGCGATCCTGATCCCAGTTATATTCATTAGGGGTAATATATAATTGTTGATTATGGGGTGGGTAGAGCCAATCTCTAACCAAATTAGATAGGTTAATTCAAGTGCAAAAAGGGAAAATGGCTAAGCTTAAAATGGCCCACAGGGGCAGCTAGCCGAGTACTTTAGCTATGAACCTATAATTTATTAGTTTTATTTATTTACTGACATTTGATTACTGGGAAAGTCCGACTGGGTAGAAGCCCATTTTCACTGGAGACCTGGGAAGAAAAGCTCCAAATCATTACAAAACATTTTAAGAACAATAATTTTACAATTTTCAAATATAAAATAAAACCATCTGCAGTTTAAATAATTATAACAAATTAAACATAATATAAAAACATTGGTTAAGAACTGATACAAGGTATATGACAATCATTTAATATTTAGAGACATTTTAGACAGTTTGTAGAGAAATCAAAGGTATGTTTGTCTAATAGGAATTGCAATATGAAGTGAGGGAAAACAGGCTTGTGGTATATTTAGGGAGAAAGTCGGGGAAGAGAATTAGATAGCAGTAAGGAAGTAAGTCAAGAAGGGAGGGTAAGAAGGCATAAGAAATGCAAGGTACTTGTTAACATTTAAGGATATAGTTTATCCTGGTTTTGAGCAAGAACAAAGCCAGATTTTAGTTAGGAAGTCCTTCTGAGTGGTTTTGAAAGATGGGAGGGAGGGTATAGACCTGTTGGATGCAGGTAAGGAGTTCCAGGTCTTAGCAACCTTGTACAAGTACAGACAATGCCCAGCAGATTTGCTAGGGTTGTACACAGGATTTTGTCACTGGATCGCAATGACCAACTGGGAAGATAGTTGTGTAGAATACCTTTTAGTGCTGGAGAAGCAGATGGATGCTGGATAATTTTATAGGTGGTAAGAAGTTGTGTATACGTTAGTTAATGAGGCAGTTCTAACCAATTCAGACTTTTCAGTGCTATACAGTGTTGGGTTCTGAAAGGGGTATATGCTGCAAATTTAGCAACTTTGTTATAGCAATGTTCAAGTTTTGATTTTTGTGAAGCCTGGAGGATAGTAAGGATGGTAGCACCATGAAGAAGAGTGGGGAGGAGATAAGTAGTGGCAAATGTAGTTTTAGTTTGGTCGGTAAAAAGTTTTTGGCTCTGTAAAGCATCTCTAGTTTTTGAAGAGTTTTCTTATGCAATTTTGTATATGCAGGTTGAATGTAAGATTTGGTCTTTTTCGGGTTGAACATGAGTTGTGAGTTATGAAGACATGCTTCAGTGGCTGTTAAAGATTCCTGAGTAATTCTTTGAAGGTGTACCGTGTTGTCATATGTGCAAATATGAGTAGAATCATCTGCATACTGTATTAGGGTGGCCTGTTGTGTGGAAGTATAGAGGGTGTTGGTGAAAATGTTACAATGGAGGGGACCAAGGATAGAGCCTTGTGGTACACCAGTGGTGACTGGGAGGTAAGGAGAGAGTATGAAGTGCCATTTTACTGATACCTATTGTACGGGTAGCTTTTAAACCACAGAAGGCTGGACTGAGAGAGACCTAGTGAGGACACAACATTTTGCTGAGAGAGGATATAAAGCAAAGATATATATAGAAATGAAATTATAGGCAAACGTAATACTGAAGCTAAACCCTTATTTCATACTGGGAATTTAGTAGAAAATAATAGAACTAAGCGAGTTTACATACACACAGATGTACTTTTTCCTACAACAAAAATATACCAGCTGTTAAATGAATAATAAAAAAAGTACTGGTCGATTCTATTAGATGTACATGAATTAAACAAAGTGCTTAGTGAAAAACCTAATTTTAGCTACAAAAGAAACAATTTAAAATATAGATTATGTTATAAAGAACAACCTACTACCCAATTAATTTTCCATAGTACTAAGCATGGCACTCATAAAATGTAATCAATGTATTTATTGTATGCATATGTATACAGGTAAATCTTTTACACATCCTGTGAATGGAAAGACTATATGTTTCAAGGCTATGATAATTGTGACACTAGTAACTTAATGTATTTAGCTAAGTGCCGCCAATGTGAAACTTATTATCTTTGAAAGACTAATCAGAAACTTAAAGAGAGGATAGGCAACCATATGTCAGATATTATATGGAAAGTAATTACACATTATGTAAACACATTAGAGAAACAGATAGTACACATACTTTTAAATTCATGATTTTACATATTATATATGAACCACTAAGGAAGGTGACATTAGACATCTTATGGAACAAGAAGAGTTAAAATGGCTATTTAGACTTAGAGCACATATTCCTCCTGATCTTAATGGTATGGCCACTTTAAGGCCTTATCTCAAGCAATTACATAAACAAGTTCATTGAGTTTTTATTATGTCATATGATTTTTTATCATGTTGTGTGATTTTTTTAGAATAAGCTGTTTAAGCAATTTGTTATAACTCTTTTGATAGCTGCCTGAAGAAGCCATAAGACGAAAGTGATTTTCACTTGCATTTTAATGTGCTTTATTTTTGTTACTATTAAGAAGTTTGGATTTTTAAGCTTTTTTCATGGTTCAGGTGATTTTATTTTGCTGATATATTTGGTTTCTTTTAAGTCACCCAATTTATCACCACAGCAACATTGTTTGTTTATGATTATAGAATAAGTTTCCTTTTATGACCAGAAGAAGTTGTCTGTTAAACTGATTATTAAATAGAACAGAGAAATTACTTTTCTTAGCAATTTTCTAATTATTTAACTATGAATGTATTTAATAATAAAGTTTGTGTATTCTTCCTGTACATTATAGGACATTGTCAGACACTGATTAAACCTACAACAGTCTACTTAAATAATCTACAAAATCAATTAACAATGTCAAATCATAAACACAATCTGAAAGTCTACAAATAACCATTTTTAAATATGTCACATTATTTCATTTCTTCATATTGCCCCAAATGGATATTAAAATCAACAATTAAAACAATCTATATTAAATAACATCTTGGCAAATTTACTACCACATAGGTGGTAGTCTACTTAACACCGAAAGAGTGATAAGAGACCTTGGGGCACAGGTGGACAGTAGTCTCTCCTTTGATAATCACATTGCCACAGTAGTCAGGAAATCCTTCTACGTGGCACACCTCATCACAAAAGGTTTCTCATCCAGGAAAAAAGAGGTCATTGTTCCCCTCTACTCGTCACTCATTAGACCCATTATAGAGTACAACACCCCTTTTGGTATGTACCTCACAAGACATCTACAACAACAGGAAAGGCCACAGAAATAACTCACAAAGAGGATTACCGGCCTCAAACAGATACCCTATGCAGACCATCTCAAAAAACTCCAGCTATATTCCGTCGCATATCGCCTATTCAGAGGCGATCTCTGCCTAACATACAAAGCTATGTCAAACCCAGAGCTGTTGGACATGCTTCACTTAAAGAAATCCCAATCCCTCCAAGCTACACACTCTAGGGACCTAAACCTTGTCACCACAATAAACAGAACATGCTGGAGGGATAGATTCCTATCAGAGACATCCCATACTCTGGAACAAATTACTTATCTATATCAAACAAAGCTCCTCATTAGCACTCTTCAAGAAAAATCTTGATGATTGGATGGGAAACAGAAAATTCACCCCGGGGATCACCTCTGTGGCTCTGCTCGACATGTGCAGAGGAAAATAATTTTCTTGGGTGGTGAAAGCCAGGGTACCTTTTTGGCTAGGCTTATATAGGCCCTAGGGCCAATAGCCTAGTACCTACCTATGAACCTATGACACAAAATGTTTAAAATGTAAAAAAAATGTATACATGATGTAGATACATATTTTTTTATTTTGATGATCCATGGTTAAAAAGTGTGTTAAAATAATACACATAATAAAAATATAATAATTTGATCATAATTTCACTGGCCTAAGCTTCAGTTGTCACCCCATTATGGCTGAGAAGGGTAAGATTTCAGGCTGTGAGATCCCTTGCAGTTCTGGAACCTATCCAACTACAAACCAAGGAAGTACCCTTTCAGTGAGGCAACATCCATCTCCATCTCCAGGCATGACTGCTGCATTTGATCGTCTATTCCATCTGGATCTGTGAAGTTTTGGAGATGACTGCATGTACCAGCAATCTTTCTGGCCATCATGTTTAATCAGCCATTTGGAAGTGGTTCACTCTTGCTGAAGCGGTATTCTGTAATATTTTAGTTAATTTCATTTTCTTGTGATTCTGACCTTCCTCAGTCACCGTTCTGACGTGTTTTAATTATTCTGTGGTCAGGCTATATTTCAGTGCATCTTGACATTCTGGAAGACAAAATTATGGCACAGAACTAACTGGTCAAAAGACCTGACATCAAAGAACTTCTTTAATGTGCCCTGTGATCCTTCTATTATAGCTCTTTACTACAGTTTAGCAAGATTAATAGCAAAACCGTAGTAGATAATAGTTATTTGCATAGCCTGAAGAGCTGAAAGAAGTTTTTTTTTTTTTTTTTTTTTGCTGTTCTTAGATCATAGGGCAATTTATTTTGTCCTTAAGAATTCCGAGGTGGTCCTCAACTTTGTTCTGGGGAGTCCAAAATGATAGTGTTAGTGAGGATGCAAACTGAACTTACTACATTTTTCATTCTAGGCATCACTTTCTGTGTGATTCACATTCCTGTGGATGCAAGCAAGCTATTAGGTCCTCTGAGACATTCATTCCCACTCCTCTCTAGAGCTGCAGATTCAGAGATAATGTCTGATCTGAGTGTCCTGGAGCTGATGAACTGCAGAAACTAGCCCTCCTGCCACTGCTGAGATTATGTCTCCATGGTCAGTGCAGCAGGTGGCAAGTAGGTGAGGGGGCTGATGTGGGTATGTTCTCCCTTCGGTGGTTTGGATTATAATTGTACACTTTCTTGTTACTTTCACTGATTAAATGCCCCATCACAGAGTTTGAGAAAGATTATCAGCTTCTTTCTTGACTTCTCTTTGTAGCTAAGTAAGCCATGAATTTGTAATCCCAGTTCCCTGGTAAAACAGGAAATCCTCAGACCTAGCTGTGGTTATCCCCTATAATTTGTATGAGAGCTACAACTGACTCAGGGCCTGGCCCTGGACCTATTTCATCTGACCCTGTTGGCTTTGCTGGTTGTGGTTTTGAGAAAGGCTTAAAGTTTCTAGGAAATTATCATCATCTAATGTGGCTGTCTTGCTAATTTCCAATGCAGCCGATGGTACAACAAGAGCAGCAGACACCGGCATTACTATCCTTTGACTTGCTTGGATGTGCCTTTGTGACTTTGCGGAAAGTTTTAAGATGTCTTTCATTAACACCCCCTTTGGTGGGTGAAATAGGCTTTAACTAGAAGTCAGCAAGATGGTAAGACCCTCTCTGGTGTTGACATCCGATTTTCTACTCCTCAGAGATCCTTTTCCAGGAATCAGAGGTCTGAGAAAAAGATGTGGTTTTGGAAATCACAAGGATCTTGTCAAGACTCTTCTAGTGACAGCCCCCCCCCCCCCCAATGGCAGGGGGGGAGAAAATCAAAATGAACATTGCCCAAGGGACAGAAATGAGCCACAAAATCAAGTTTTGGAGGACCTTTCTCCAAGAAACCCTTTTATCGCCCCTAAGAAGTTGCCCGACTGCCACACTCCAGAGGCAGTCGGTGGCATTTGTCTTTATAACCCTCTGCCTGGCAGAGCATAACAAGAGATTCCTGGGTGCCAGACATTATTTCCAGAAACTACAAAATTCCATTTTCCCTTTATACAAAACGAAGGAGAATAGTTCCCAATGTTCCATCCAGTCAGTAGAAACTGTCAGTAGCAGAAATTTCAAAGCTACTAGAAAAAAGAGTCATCCTACCAATCTCCAAAGACCAGCAAGGATCTGGAGTCTACTGAAGATTCTATTTAGTTCCAAAGAAGACAGGGGGACCTAAGACCCATTTTGGACCTGAGTTATCTAAACCAGTTTGTAAAACAGACAATTCAGTCTATTTTGCCTCTTTGAGGAAGGACTCTTGGATGTGCTTGATAGATCTCAAGGGCACTTACTATCACATAAGGACAGAGAGATGTTCAAGGAGATTTCTACATTTCTGGTTGGGAGCTGATGATCATCAGTTCAGTGCTGTGCCCTTCGGTCTCAGCACAGCCACTAGGATGTTCACCAAGATAATGGCAGTAATAGCAGCATGACTCCATCTGCTGGAAATCCGGGTCTTCCAGTATACAGACGACTGACTCCTAACAGCTACCTCAAATCTAAAGTTATGTCAACATAGAGACCTCTTGCTCCAGAGGCATGGTATCACCATCAATTGGGAAAAGAGTACATGCACCCCAACTTAAAAACTAGAGTTCATCGGATGAGACCTAGATACAATCTCCCAAATAGTCAGCATGTCCCCTCACAGAGCACTTTCCATCCAGATGACAGCCTCAGCTCTACTAAGGCATCTTTCTCCCCCAGCAAGATTAGTACTTCAGATGCTAGGCCTAATGGCATCCACCATACTAGTGGGGCATATTGAGGTAAAGACTGTCCAAGGTTTCTGGTCATAAACAGAGGCAAATCTTCACATCAACATTCAGGAGATGACAGTGGTCCTGCTAGCATTGCAGGCCCTTCAGGAAACTCTCCCCAGCATACTTCTCAACTGTACAGCTTTTCACAGAATATCCAGATTTTTGCTTCATATTTTTGGTCCATTCCTCATAAAATCTGTGTGTTTTGACAAATCACTGGGGTGATTTAAGGATCAAAGTCACTAAATAATAACATGCATTTGAGTTTCAGACTTCGTAACCTTCACAAAATGCATACTGATGCAAATCCTACAATTCTAGCAACTTTCTAAGTTTATAGGAGCAATATTTAAAATGTGTCCCTATTTTTGGGCTTTTGTTCCCCCCATTATGTCAGGCTTTGTCCAGATTTCTTGCTCTAAGAGGTTGAGAAGTATGCTCCCCAGAGATGTGATAACCATCCAGATGGACAATATGTCAGTAGTATGGCTCCCAAACAAGCAAGGGGGAACATGCTCCTATCCATTATGCAGGAAGATTATGAGGGTATGGCAGTGAGCGATGTCTTCACATCATTTTCTAATAGCAATGCACATCCCAGGGAATTCCAGTATGCTAGCAGACAGACTAAGCAGATCTATTCTGATGCCTCATGAGTGGTCCCTAAACTCAGTACTAGTAGTGGAGATTTTCATTCACTGGGGGCAGCCTTGCTGTGAACTTTTTGATTCCTATCTCAACAACAAATGCAAAACATACTTCTTCCTGATCCCTCCACAGGGACAACCACCGAGGGACGCTCTTGTCCATCATTGGCCCCATGGACTTCTGTATGCCTTTCCTCCCCTTCCACGAATGAACAAATTCATACAGAAAGCAAGGCCAGAATAATCCCCATAGCCCCCTTTTGCACCTTGTGCATGGGAAGTGAATACCTTAAACTTTACACCAGCTGGTCTCTACATGCAAGGCATTTAACAGACTGAGCTACTGAGACTACTTTTCTGGGCCATTTTAAGCCTAGCCAATTACCCCAAGTGAGAATCAAACCCTGCACCTTATGTTTCTAAGGTAAACACCTTAACCATTATGCCAACCTGCCCCTTGTCCTCGATGTGGTTCCCTTTCCTATGACCTCTACTACTTCATCCTCCCTGGATGCTTTACCATTTTCCAGATCTTCTGTCTCATCCTTCCAGCTTGCCTTCTCTGGATATGATTGCCTGTGTATTAAGTTATGGTTTAATGAAGATGTTTATTGTTTAAAAAAAGCAATAATTGAATAATTTATATAGTATTGCTTAGGCTATATGATCTATAGCAATATATGTGAAGTATAATGTTTCTTATGTTAATATAGTTTGAATATTTTTATATGAATGTAAATTTGCCTACTTCAGTCAGAAAATTCAGTAAGGGTGTTAAAAAAAAAAGTTCATGAAACTAACTGCTTGTTTCCTCCAATTTTGAGAATAGTCAGAGATGCCAGGCTGTCCCCTGCAGTGGTTCACATTCTGACAGCTTCGCAGAAAGTTTCTATTACTAAAGTCTACCACAGTAAAAGGAGAAGATTTTCCATATGGGCTAATTCTAGAGGTGTAGACCCATTCTTATCATCAGTTCCTACCATCTTACAGTTCCTTTCAGAAATATTTCATGCAGTCTCCAGCTACTCCACCATCAAAGTACAATTAGCAGCCTTCTCCAATTTCAACACATGGATTGACAATTCCTCCATAGCTTCCCTTAAGATTTTGAAAGTTTTCCTAAAGGGGACCTTCCTTTTCAGACCATCTAGTAGAGATATGATGCCTTCTTGGGACGTTATTATTATGCCACAAACACTGACACAACCACCCTTTGAACCAGCAGCAACAGTAGATACTAAGTTCCTCTCCTGGAAAACCAGTGATAACATCAGCCAAGAGAATTTCAGAATTGCAAGCTGTTTCTGCTAAAACTCCCTATCTGATTTTCCATAATTATAGGGTTACTTTGAGGACTAATCCTTCCCCCCCTACCTAAGGCGGCATCTGAATCAGACTTAAACTGGTAGATGAATAGACTGATTTTCTTCATGAAATTCTCCAGTAACGAGGAGTACATCTTGCATACTTTACATGTTCACTTGCAGTTACAGTTTTACCTGCACAAAACAAGACCCTTCTGGAAGTCTGATCAATTATTTTTGTCTTCTCAAAACAGAAACTGGGAAATGCAGTTTTCAAAGTTATTTTATCCCACTGGCTCTCAAAATGTACTTCTTTTGTATATACGAAGAAATGATTACCACTATCATCCAAACCAAGGGCACATTCAACCAGAGCAATAGTTACATCCACAGCATTTGCTAAGAGACTCCTTATTGATGACATCTGTGCAGCAGCCTCTTGGTCAAAGTTGCACACTTTTATTTCCACTTACAAAATGTATGAACAGTCAAGATCTTGTTCATCCTCTGATGCCACCATTCTCCGGAAAGTTCTTCCATGAATCTACCCAGGGTTTAGAGCTTGGGAATCTGTCCCAGAGTTGAACTGGATGAAGATAGACAACACTGGATACAGAAGTTATGTGCTTACTATAAAGATAGATTCATGTTGTCTAATCTTTATCTGCTTCAACATCCCTCCCACCAAACCCCTCCAAATTATTCCCTCATCCTGTAGGGCTGGGTTAGGATTATCACTCGCTCTTTCAGGAGCTTAATATACTGGGTGTATGGCCTTGGGATATGTTATTTACTGATATAGAATGCTGTTTATTAGTTGTTAGTCATGTCTTCATGTAAAAACCAAAAACCACTCAAAAGGCACCAGTACCAGCAGCAGAAATAGACGACCCCAGTGGAGTAAATAGTTTAATAGCAGAATCTACACGAAAAGGTACAGTCCAACAAAAAGTCACACGAACCTCCAAAATATCAAAGCACAATGGGTAACAAATTGGATAAGCACTTTCGTCTGTCTCATTGCAGACTTTATCAAACCAAAAGTGCTTGTAACCAATAATGTTTAAATAGTGGTTCCAATTAACGCATCAGTCATTTAAAAATACAGTGTCCCAATTAAAAACAATGCTATAAAAATAATCAACCATATACAAATTTTTTTTTAAAAAAATGAATGTTATAAATTAGCAGCTCTTTCAACCAAAATGGGTTTCAAGGACGAATGTTCACTCAAACCAGAGGGTTAGCATGAATTTAAATGGAGCTGTCATTTTAACTCACTTTTGTCCATCTGGTTGCCCCAATTACCCCCTCTAATGTTTTTAAGAACCACTTGTAAAATGCCAAATCTAAATCCAGTAAATCCTATACAAGTGAGGGAATGTTTACAAAGAGCATTATTCATGTTTAAAGTGTTGATCGCATACAAATGTTCATATATCCTCTTCTTGAGGGACCTCTCAGTCTTCCCTAGATAAAACTCTTTACAAGTGTTGCAAACACTAATATGAACTAGTCCACAAGTGTTGCAGTTACCCCCAGCTAACCTAAGCTTAGAAGGAGGGTCCCCCACCTCCATGTCTAGTGCTTTAACCACATAAGTGCAATATTTACATCTCCCACATGGTCTTGTACCCCTTTTGTCTCTTTTAAAAATTGGGTGCTCAAAAAAGAATTTCAGATTGTTATCCACTTTATAAGTAAAAGTTGGGCCTTTCCCTAAAGAGATGACAATTTCATTGTTACATTCCAAAATCACCCAGTTTCTGTTTAAAATAGTTCTCACCTTTTTACCAAATGAACTAAACTGGGTTAACATGGAATTAGAGTAACCCAACCTAGTGAGGGAATTATTATCTGTGGTCAATGTTTCACAATTTGTTCTTAATGTCGACTCCTCCTGCCCAAGCAAGGGTATAAATCTAGAATTCCATCCTTCAAAAACTTCTACACACCGATTAAACCAAACACTCAGGGTAACCCCTTGATATGAACATCTGCACCAAAGTGGCTAATTCTCTTTCCAAATTCTCTGGTGGAACACATTCTCGCCCCTCTAATCATCTGCCCCCAGACTAAATTTATTTTTATGTAATAAGGATGGTAATTATTAAACCTCAAAAAACAATTGGAATAGGTTGGCTTACGATAAACGTTCGAGGTAAAAATTCCCAAGTCAGTATCTCTAGTAATATTCACATCAAGATAGTCAATACTATCGATGTTAAAACTGTGTGTGAATTTAAAGTAAGGACAAACCCCACTGATATATTCAACAAATTCATCCACAACTGATTTGTTACATTTCCACAAGAAGAAAATATAATCCAAATAACATCCATAAAAAAGCCATTCCTGACTAAACCTAGTACTAAATACAATGTGAGCTTCCCACCTTGCCATGCCTAAATTAGTATAAATGGGGGCACAACTGGCTCCCATTGCCACACCCTTAGCCAGTTTAAAGTACTCATTTTCAAAGGTTATAAAATTGTTCTGAAGTATTAGTTCCATTACTTCCATTACAAAATTAACCAAGGTGTTACCAAGATTAGTAAACTCCACTAGTGCCTCATGAAACAATTCTAACCCAACCTGGTGTGGAATAGAACTGAACAGATCGACTATATCAATGGTCGAAAAAACAGTAGTCTCAGCAAAATAATATGCTTTTATTCTCGTCAAAAAAATCCCAAGAGTCTTTAATTACATGGTTAACTGAACGTAGGGCACCTTTAACTAGTCTATCAACAAAACCCCCCCAAGGAATGTGTTGAACTGTTCTGTCCAGCCACTATAAGTCTGTATGGTGGATGGTACACATTTTTGTGCACCTTCGGAATTCCAAACACTGTGGGAATAATTGGAAATTCATTAATTAAAAAATTAAATATTTCTTCATTGATAACACCTTGGTATAAACTATCCTCCAGAAAAAGTTGTAACCTTCTGTGGGCTATATGTATCTCATTCAGAGAAACCGGGGTGTATTTCTCAGTGTCATGTAAAATTGTAGTGAGGTCATTCACATAATCAAATTTGTCCACGAGGACCACCCCTCCCCCCTTGTCTGGCTTCATAACCCGGACATCGCCAGTAGCCCTAAAACTATCCATTAAAAATGTCTCTTCCTTAGTCAAATTAAAATAATCATTTCTGTGTACCTGATATTCACGAAAAATGTCTTTTGTACACATTTTTTTCATAGTGAACCAAACTCGGGTGCAAAGGGGGGTTATAGACACTTTTTCTCTTAAATTTGTTAGGGTTATCAATGTGTTCCCCATTTCTTTAAACAATAATTGAAAATTCAGTTTTCTGATGTAAAGTTTCAAATCAATTAATACACTAGAAATGTCAGGTTTCTTTGCTGGAACAAACTTAAAGCCCTTCTCAAAAAGAGAAAGATGAATGTCAGTAATGCACAAATCTGTATAGTTAAAAATGTTAAAGCCATTTAGGCTTAACAATTTCCCTCCAAAGGAAGAAATAATATTCTCAGCCCTATTCTGAAAATCTAAAACCTGTTCTGGTTCCGATTGTTCCAATAGTTGTTCCTTCCCCTCATGGGCCGCCCCCTCAGGGTCTGCTGTCCCCGTAAAATATTTAGCCTGTTCCTATTCTGATTTAAAATCCTTTCTGACCTTCTTAGTTGAGGGTATTCCTGTTCAAAAACCTTGTCAACCTCCATATCCCGAAAAGCAGCCTGCGTGTTTTCTTCCGCCCTTCTAAGGTCTTAAGTAAGGGAACCAGAATCTAAATCATCTAACCCTTCCCTATTATTACCTGTGGTGGACCCATAGTAACTCTTGGGAAGAGGATAAGCTTCTTTGTGCTTATACTCTAATTCATCTCTCTTGAGCTTCTTCAATTTCCTAGCTACATTCTCCTTCACTTGATTCTCAGTGTTGTTAAAAATACTATCATATCTGGCTTCAAAACTAACAAAACTTGTATCATTTAAAATTTAATTGTTTAAAACATTAACTTCATCCAACAACCCTTTGATTTTTTTCTTGTTTATATTAATAATAAAATGTAACAACTCTATCCCATGATCTAATGCTTCAAAGTGAATTTCAGCTAGAGCTGGGTTGATCTCTTCAGTCAGGTCCCCTCATCTCTATCCCTGGTTTCCTTACAGTGTGGTTTCTGTATTTCCCCCTGAACCGGCCCATTCATTCTCCTGTTTCTCCTATTGTTTAGAAATTAGGGGAGATAAGGCCCTTTACTTCTGGATGTTCAAGGCCACCACAGGTGTTCCATCCTGCAATGGCTGTGATTCATTTAGATGGAGCTGTTCTTCATCTGCCTTGTACCACACATCTTAGTGGCATAGTAGTTGTGGGGTCTATATGAGAACGACGAAAGCTGAAGTCCGCGAATGCCATAACATTGACACATAAACGTCGATCTATGGAAACAACGAAAGATGGAAACGCCGAAAGTCACAATGCTGAATGAATTTCCCTGGCCAGCAGGGTGATCGTGGGGATGAGGAAATATATCCTTTTCCTCACTGTAGTGTGGTCTCGGAGCTGGTATATATAAGTAGGGGGGGGGGGTACAGGGGGGCTTGCCCCCCTGCAAAAACGTTTGGAAAACTGTTTTACATCACATTTGTTTACTTAGGTTTAACTTACCTGTATGGCGCTGTTGTTTCTGGGAATTCATTCGGCGTTGTGAGTTTCGACGTTTCCGTCTTCCGTTGTTTTGGTAGTTCGACGTGTATGTGTTGATGTTATGGCATTTGCGGACTTCAACTTTCTTCTTTTTAATATAGACCCCGTAGTTGTGTTTCTTTTGCATCATTTGTACCCGCTGACTTATTTTGTGGTCAAAGTCTGTATTACTATGGGAGTGATTACATACTGTGATTGCTTTAAGAATGCCTTTTTTACAAATGCAGATGTTTGGTCTGTGATGCTTTAGTTCCCCAAGTATTGTCTCAGTTGCAGCTGTGGAGGCTTGGCATCTCTTGGCAGGACTGAACTCCAGGACTCAGACGTCAGGGCTCTGTTTATTGCAGTTCTCTAGCCTTTCCACTCTGTTATTTATCTCTTGGATCAGCCCAACAATAGGACCTGCCAAAGAGGGCTTGTTATTTGCAACAATTACATTCTTACTGTGTTAGTTATACAAGGATTGATGAGTTGGAAATATTGTCCCTGTAACCCTGCAGGTGGTCAAACAGCCCATCCATCTTTGGTTGCTGGAGTTCACTATAAGTCAGACAAGTATATATTAGTTTACATTTGTCAGCAATGGTGGTGCAAAATATTCACCGTTGCTTTTTTATTTGGAGGAAGGCACTCATTAGGGGATGAGCTTTCATAGTAAATACACTGCATCATGGTATATGCATTCAAGTATTTGTCCATCTCTGACCATGGGAACATCTAAAAATATGCCAAATTTTGATTAGTGTAACAGATAAAACCAGCCCCAACCAGTGGACCCATCAAGGACTGTTCATAGATTAGCTGATATGACATGAACATACGCAGTTGTACTATTTCCTTAAGTGTTCTACATTTTCATCTACATTTGAAGAAGCCTTTGATTTGTACTTCTTTACCTGCCTTTGAAGAAACTTTTTCATCCTTGCGACTTCTGCTTCATGACAAACAGGCTTAGCCTGTCTTCTGTTTGAATCAGCTGCCTTGTTGCCTCTGAAATTCATCTCTTGGGATTTTTTTTTTTAGACTCATTTTGTCTGCCTGTCAGATTACAGAGCTGTTAGGTGTGAATTATAAGAAACCTTGTTTACTCTCTCTCACATTTCCTTCTGCAAGTACTCTCATAATTGTCCTTAACTCAGTCTAATCTCCCCCATTTTCTTTCCAGGGTCAACATCCAGGTGAGAATGAACCCTTCATACCCTTGATGTATACAGCCAGCTCAAGGTTCTTCTAGAGAGTGTGTATGAGTTTGGAAGATGTATATCATTTGTTTGTTTTCTTTGTTCTAGGTAAGAAGACGGTGTCTGTGTCTCATAAACTGATTCCAAGTGGATTGCTAACTCCATTTGCTTTTGCCACCAGTTATTGATCATCCTTTAGCAAATGCTGCTGAAGATCATTCCATCATTGGCGAGGCTGTGTCCATCACATGGGCCAATAGTCTGTCCATTTCTGACCTTTGTGCTATGGCTGCTATTGCTTAGAACATGATGACTTGAGCTTCTGAGCCCTTGCCTTTTTGCTTTCTGTTGGATATGGTCTACAGGCAGGTTTAATTTGTAATGTTTGGGATTTTTGATAACAGTCATTAACTGCAGAGAGCTTACAAGGATAAACACAACAAATTGTGCTCTTATCATATCAAATATTTGTAAGAATTATACCTATAGTGGGCACTTATTACCTTACTGAAACCCATGTCAGTTTGGATGGCCTTTCCACCTAGCATTAGTGCATGATTTTTTTTTGTAATTTGTACAAGGATATAACTTTTAAATTATTTGTGTTTTTCAAGTTCTTCTTGCTCTGTGCATTGGGAGTCAGATTAAGCTGTGCAGGGAATGGGTGCAGTTTCCTAGCCTAGCATATGACATCATAATGCAAGTCGGCAGGAGGCAGTCATTTTGTCAAGTCTGGGAGACAGAGATTTTTCAGTGCAGAGCTGGTAATATCAGGAGTAAGGTCCAACAGTTATTCACTGTAGAGATGTTCTTGATATAACTGTGAGAACTGCAGTTATGATCTTCAGAAGGATATATACTAAGTGTGAGGTTGTGGTACCTTGGAGAGTTCTTCTTCCACCAGGGTGCAATTATTTTATATATATACATATATATATATATATATATATATATATATATATATATATATATATATATGTATGTGTGTGTGTGTGTGTCTGTAAGCAGGGGTATCAGGGGCACAGTCCCCTGGTGAGGTGGCAGGAGGAATGACACAAAATGTATTAAAGGCATCACAGCACATTTTTGAAATTCAGTTTTTATTCTTTGTTATTCACACTTTAACTTTTTTTTCCAGTTAAACATCCTGCAGTTCTAATAGGGAGACCTAAAGAGGACCTACTCATAGACCACCTGATACAGTGAGTCCCTGACTGCTGTTTCTTATTGATGCCTTGGTGCCATCCATGAAGATGGATCTTCCCATGCTTATTGGCTACTGCAGTATTATGGGGGGGGGGTCCTCTGCAGGAAGTTAACCTAGACCTAATTCAGGGAATAGCAGTACTGGAATGAGGTATGTTATCATTGTGGTTCACAAAAGCAACTAATGTTATCTTGTCTCAGCATGTAAACATGCAGTGAGTAGTGCAATATGTTTATATTTCTGAATATTTTTGGATAGTAAAAGATGCAAATAGAAATTAGAAGGGTGTAAAGTTTCTTCTGTGCTTCTTTCATTACATTTGTAAATGTTTGGAGAATACGTGCAGAAATCAAAACAATGTGGTTCCTTAAGACTTCTGTTTCCTTAGATAAATATTAAGACACCCAATGCAAAAATTATATTAAGAAATGGTCCAGATTCATGAACGTCTACAATAAATATGGTACTCACTAAAAGCCTACCAAAATAATGCAGACCTCCCAAACGCACACCACCCACACTCAACACTAAGCAAAAAGAAACCACTACACAAATCAACACACACACACATCTCAACAAATAAGCCCCTAAGGCAAAACAGATCAAATGTCTTGGTCATAGGTGACTCCATAGTGAGACACACAGATGTCCCACTCACCAGACTGGACAAGAAGAAGGTCACGTTCAGCTGCCTCTCAGGTGCCAATATCAGAAAAATCACGCATGCACTCAAGTCACTCAACAACAAGGACCATTATGCCTCTGTCATAGTCCATGTTGGAATGAATTACTTGAGATGTACCTCTATGGACTATATGAAGAGAGGCATTCTGGAAATCCCTAATTATGTATCCCAGACAGATGTGTCCCTAGCCCTAAGCAGTATGCTACCCTCATCTAGGATGATGCCACAATATAAACAAAAATGATTGACTTCAACAATTGGCTCAGCTTATGGTGTCAGTCCAGGGGAATCCAGTATATGTCAACCTGGGAGGATATGGTAGACAGATCTTACTGCTTTGCTAGAGGTGGTCTGCACCTGCCCCCCCCCCCAGGCTTTCGGATATGGGCAAAGGCCCTTGCCTCCCCCATAGTGCCATTCTAGGCAATCTCAAAACAACAAATTTTCCAGTGTAACAAAATCTAGTCGAAACAAACTCAGGGTCATGCTACTTAATGCTAGGAGTTTAAACATGAAACTGCACTCCCTGGAAACATTCCTTACCTTTGCAGATGCTGATGTCTATGTAGTTACCGAGACATGGTTCAAGGCTGCTGAGAGCATCAGCTACAATGCCTTCCACACATTCATACCTCAAAATGGCCAAAGATGGAGGTGTAGCCATCTTCATTAAAATCAAATACACTTCGAGACTGGTCAAACAGCATGACTTTCTTGAGCTACTCCAGGTCCAGTTAACTATTGGGAAAGTACCATATCACATCATTGCTAGCTATAGATCCTCGACCATGAACCAGTATAAGCACACCACCTACCTTGATTTACTGGAGTCCCCACCATACAGCCCAACACCATAGTCATGGGAGATTTTAACTATCCTTTCATAGAATGGGAGACATACATGAGCAAAAACATGCTTGCCCAGAGGTTCCTAGACTTTGCTAACACAAATGCTTTAGAACAGATAATCTGCACTCCCACTAGGGGCTCTAATGTTCTGGACGTAGTACTCGCAAACATGAGGGGGTCACTGTACTTCACCATGTGTGATGCTCTCCCTTGTTAGGTCAGACCACAAATCAGTCTCGTTTGAAGTAACTACTGGAACTGACACCCTCACAGGAATAAAAATTATAAAAAAAACCTTACCAAAGCTAACTACAGCCCACTAAGTGATGGTATAAAGCTTCATACCACCTGCAATTGCAAACATCAAAGATCGCTGTACAGAAGTGAATGCAAATGCTCTGTACAAACACTTAAGCGACTGCATAAACTCTGCTGTACCTGACTGGATCAAAACCAAGTCTTCCCATAAAAACAAGCAACAGTGGTGGACTTCAAGTATAAACAGATTATATAACAAGAGAAAGAAACTGTTGTCCTTCAAAAGCAAGACAGATATCACTCTGCAGAGAAAGAGTTCCCTCCTAAGCCTAATCAAGAAAATCAAAAATCTTGTAAAGTCTTCTAAAGCAAATTACGAAACTCAAATTGCATCCCTAGCCAAGGATAATCATAGGCATTCTTTAACTATGTCCGAAGTCTAAAAGGGAATGCCCAGCTATGTTCCAAACTGGTTGTAGATGGGATCACTCATACTACACCAGAAGATATTGCCAACCTGCTAGCTGACAGATTCAGTTCAAATTTCATCCCCCATCTCCACCTACCATATCCCAAAGCATACTTGACACCAGCCCTCTGCTTAGTATCTGTAGAGAACAGGTCATCTATGCACTCACCAAGGCCAAAAACATGGCCTCAGTGGGACCAGATAATTTTACAGGTTGTTTACTAAACAATCTAAAACAAGACTTAGTTGTCCCACTTGGTGTTCTCTTTAATCGTAGCTTGAGAACTGGCTATGTTCCTGCAGACTGGAGAACAGCAGCAGAAATCCCTTTACACAAAGTGAGGGCATCAACTGACCCTGGGAACTACAGATCCATAAGTGTAACCAGTCTCATCTGCAAGGCCATAGAAGGAATTATCATGGACCTTATCAACAAGGACATAGGCAACCTCCAAACACTGGACTCAAACCAGTTTGGCTTTGTTAAGGTTAGATCATGCTTATTAAACATGGTAGACTTCTTAGAGAATGTCACCAAAGCCACGGATGAAGGCAACACAGTGTGCACAGCCTATTCGACCTTGCCAAGGCTTTCAACACAATTCCCCACTCTGGCATAATTGAGAAATGCTCCCAGAGAGGGATTAACCCTTATGTTACTAGATGGGTAGCCAATTGGCTCATCAGCAGAACACACTCTGTCAAAATTGGTGACTCCACCCCCATCAGTAGACCCATCACCAGTGGAGTACCACAGGGGTCTGTGCTGGACCCCTTACTGTTTGGCATCAATTTCTCAGAAGTCCAGGCCAAAATAGACAGCCTTTGGCTCACCAAGTTCACTGATGGTTGCAAACTGGGAGCAATCACTGAGTTCTCCAGCGATGTCAACATATTGAAAGAAGGGCTAACAGAAACAAATGATTGGTGCCAAAGTCATGGTCTAAAACTAAATGCAAAAAAAATGCATTATTATTCCCTTTGGCAAAATAGAATTTTTTACAAGGTACAATATTGACAACACCCCCCCCCCCCCCGAGTTCCAACCCTGTGGTGCAAGACTTGAGAACACAGGTTGATAGCAACCTGAACTTTGCCCACCAGGTTTCCACAGTAGTAAGGAAAGCCTTCTATGTAGTGCACCTCATAAGCAAGGGCATTGCATCCAGGTCAAGGGATGTTATAACTCCACTGTGCTCAACCCTTATCAGACCACTTATAGAGTATAATTAAACCTTTTGCATGTACCTCACCTGACACCTGCAGCAGCACCTGGAAAGACCTCAGAGGTTTCTCACTAAGAAAATACAGAGACTCCGAACAATGACCTACGTGGACAGGCTGAAAGTGCTGACACTTTACTCTGTATCATATAAGCTGCTGAGAGGTGACTTGTGTCTGCCTACAGGGCAATCTCCAACCCTGCCCTAATGGAAATGTTGCAGATCTGCAAGTCAAATGGCACAAGAGTCACTCACTCTATGGATCTCAACCTAGCTTGTGACATTAACAGAGCATGCTGGAGAGACAGATATATCTCACAGAGACTGCCACTTCTCTGGAGTAGACTTCCTATTCAAGTAAAACAAAGCTCCTCACTGATCCTATTCAAACACAACCTAGATAATTGGATGGGAGACCACAAATTCACCCGTGGGGTGGCACCCATGTCCCTCATGGATGGGAGTAGCCGATGTTGATCATAGATCCACTCTATTCATAAATTTGTTCTGCAAACTACCCAAAAAGAACAAATGGGGATACTTGGGATTAACATGGCTAGGCTTGTAAAGGCTCTAGCGCTGCTAGCCTAGTAACTTGCTATGAGCCTGTGATCCTATAAGTACAAGAAGGGTACACCATTCTGAGTAAATAGACAACAGAAGCATAACTTCCACCTTCTTCCTACTAATTTTAGTTTTCCTACTAATTTTCTTGCACCCTTAAATATCGAGGGGGATTCATAAAGGCTACCACAATGTGCAGACTATGTCTACACTTAGTCTAATTTTTTCTGAGTGAATATGCAGCACAAAAAAATGGTAAAGATGTTCTTGAATACAGACCATGTATCTTGGTGTAGGCATAGTGTACACTTAGTGTAGGCGTTTATGAATTTGGCCCAGTTATTATAATTTATGTCTGTCTTTTCTGGTCACAATTTATTAAAAGAGTCTGCTAAACACACTTTTTTTCTATTTACGGAGACTGTAAGGTCTTATCCAGAGAGAAGAAATATTGGTATAAAGGTCTAAGTACCAAGTGAAAATTTGCAGAATGCTGAATGTAAGTCTGAGCTCTGGCAGTTAACTGACTAAAAAGATGAATGAAATATTTTCAGAATGTTTATGTATTGTGCATATATGTTTTTAGAAGTTTTGCCACAAAAGTTAACACTGTTTAGCACCACAGGTTAAGACTATGGTCAACTTCATCCTGTAGTCCTTGTTTTATTCCTCACTGCAAAATGTGCAAGTCTTCTGGGTAGCAACTGAAAGAGGCATTTCCACATAGTGGATCTGCCTGACTAACAAATGAAGAGAGGAAAAAAAAAACACTTTTTTGGTGCAATTGTGAGTTTTGCACTTCACTGTTAATGTTCTTAGCATCCCACTTACTTTTTCAGGACTCGTATTAAAAAGTATTGCAATGCCAATAAGATGCCAGTGACATAACTACAGTGTGTCATAAATTGGTAATGCCTTATTAGGGGGTGGTTTCATTGTGGAATTATGATAGGACTGTGATTCCTTTAAGTAGTGAAAGGGCTGATCTGTGGAATGTCCTGCCAACAGAAGCCCTTGATGTAAAGGGAAGATCTCTTCTGTTTTCCTGTGTTGCTTACTAATGAATGTTATTTTAAGTTTTAAATGGTGAACCTGTGATCAGGGCCTGAAAATGCAACAGAGTCTGGACTGGTGGTGCAGAGGGAGGGATTTATACATCTGAATTCAGTAACTTGGGTGAAGGAATAATCTGTGACTGTTTTCTGGGAGTAGCTCAGTAGTAGCCATACACACACACAATGATTCCTATCAGAGGTGGGATGCTGTAATTGGTATGCAGTATGTATAACAGCAGAGTGAAAGAGAACACCTCAGTGTTTAATGCATTCTCTGGGGCAAAGGGAAGAGCATAGGAAGTGGGAGGAGGCTTGTGCCCAATCCTAAACACATGTACAGCAGTTGTTGATGAGTGCTGATGCTATATTTTTTGTGATTAAGAAAACTGTGTACATGGCTGAGACTGCTTGGTGCCATGCTAGCTCTTAGGGATGGCAAGATGTGTACACATGAGATGCTAGTGGCAGCTGTCAGACTGCTGCTTAGTGAGATAGGAGCCATTTTGTGAAAGAATAAAATAGGGCAAGTTCTAATAAAACTAGCATTGATAATGAATTGCAAATTACTGCAGGAAATCTTTTATCTGAGGAAGTTAGATGTGGCTATTTAGTCCAGTATATTACTAAAAATAGACTCATTTGAGGCCTAATTAGGATTTACTAGAAGTGTCATTATGTGCAGATTTGGTAAAATGTGTTGAATGCATTTATAGCCCTCTCATCTGAAGTTAGTTATAATTAATATAAATTCCAGAAAGCACAGGTTATGTGCCTCAGTACTGGTACATGAAAATATGATTAGAAAAACATGTTATGATAGTTGCTCTGCACAGCTGTCTTGCATTCAAGAGTTTTTCAGTAGTTAGTGTAACCCACCCCCACATCCATCTCTTGTAAGATTACAGAGTTGTGTCCAGGGGTCTCCCTTTTCCCTAGCTTAGCTGTCTACTCAGGAATTCCTGTTTTACTACATCTTTGTTGATGGACATTGTCTTGGAGCTTCAGTAGGAACAAAACAGTAGGGAGAAGGGGCCACTGAGTCAGTTATAGATGAACTTTTGTCATACAAAAGCTGAACTCACAAGAGTCATCCAGCATAGTGCCATCTGGTGGATGGTTGCTTTGCCTTCCCCACCTCTGTAATAGACAACTACTGGGTATTACGCAGTGTGATACATTATCTGCCTTCAACGGGGAAAAAGTTGGTATAATGGTTAAGGTGTTTATCTCTCATAGACACAAGGTACAAGGTTTTTGATTCTCAACTTTGGAAGGGAAACTGGCTAGGTGTAAAATGGCCCACAAGTTCAGCTAGCCTAGTACTTACCTATGAACCTATAAGAATTGGATAACTGGACTGGTATTCACAAAATTGCCCTTGGCATGACCTAGCTTGACCCTCTTCAAGAGAGGAGGTTTATCCTTAGAGTGGGTACTAGCAAGGCATAAATGCTCATAAGACTTAATAGCCTTGTATTTCCTGTGCTTTATTTTCAAATACGGTTTTCTCTTGATGGTACCTACAAAATGTATATGTGGGCACTGGTGACAGTATACATTGACTTCAGCCACGACTGCTGAAGCTTCTTTTTTTTTTATACAGTATATGACAGCAGCAAGATTAAATGCCAGGTGGGGTGGGATGGGGGATAAAAAGTCAGGAGTGGGGTCTAGAGAGACAAGACTGTGTAAACTATGGGAGATTTTAGATCACTATAATACACTTGTCGATATGGCTTGACAGGGAGAGAAGTGTATGGCAGCAGCAGCAATTTGAATTGTTTGAATACATTACAACAACTATTATTTCTTTTACTTTGATTACAGTTCATCATCCAAGGGGACAGGCATTCAGAATGTGATAATTTGGCTGTGGGATTTGGGAAGACAGACTGCGTGTGAAAGGAAAGAGATATTATACAATCACTTTTAAATTATATCTGATATGGCTTACCAGGGAGGAGAAGTACATGTGTGTGAGTGCAGCAAATTGAAATGCATTATTGTGGCCATTATTTTTTTTCCACTTTGATTCAGCCAGACATGCAAGAGGCAAACAGGGGTGTGAGGTGGGGAAGTGGATAGTATTTACAGAATTACTGATAAATGATCATTGCATCGGCTTGTTAGGGAGGGACATTTGTGTGTCTATGTGTTAGAGATGTATACAGAAAGTGACTGTCCTTGGGGGAGGCAGGCTATGTGCAAAAGCAAAGGACATTTACGTGACCACTGCTAAATGTTCATTGGGACAGCTTGTAAGGAAGGGGCTGTTTGTATGCCTGACAATAACAAGCTGAAACTATGACCATTTCTTTTGCTTTCTTCTTAGTTAAATGTCAGACATGTACACAGAAATTGTTTTGTCTTTTGGAGTGATACAGGCTGTGTGTGAAAGTAACTGATCAATGCTGTCAGATGACCACGTTTAAACAGTCATTGATCTGGCTTGTTGGGGGGAGTGTGAATTATGCATGCTGAAAAAATAATCTTCAAAGCTTATATTTGTGGGCAGTGTTTTTCATAGTGAAAGATGCAATTTTAGAAGGAGCATATTCTACTGGGACAATATAGGTGCAAAGGGAGCTAAAACTAGTGTCTGTGTGATGTTGGAACACAATGAAATCAAAGTTAATGTTTTGGATTTCATCTGATCAGTGTTCTGTAGGAAAGGGTTTGAATGGTTTTTGCTGCACCATCATCTTATCGACTTCAGGGTTACTGGTGTTGCAGAACCCCATGACAATAAGTCCCTGCTTGTGGAGATGCATTAGATGGAAGCAAGCATGGTGATGATCTTACATGATCCAGTTGCATATATAGGAGGAATGGGCTTAAGGAGGAAAAGGTCCTTCTCCTTCTTCTCCTTACACTGACAGAAGCAAGAAGACCTTGCCACATACATTGGTATATAAACTCATATAGGATGTGATACAGAGTTAACAGGTATCCTTGAAAAAGGACCAAGTGACAGAAAAGGACAAACATCTGGTGTGGTAGACATGCTGGAGATTCCCAAAAGTGTGTGTGTGTGTGTGTGTGTGTGTGTGTGTGTGTGTGTGTGTGTGTGTGTGTGTGTGTGTGTGTGTGTGTGTGTGTGTGTGTGTGTGCACAAGCACATGTACATCTTATGCATGTGGGCATATGTGTCTGTCTTTGTGCATGTATTTCACTCTCTGTCTCTTTGTGTATCTCAGTCCCTGTGGGACGAATTATTTATTTATGCTAAAAAGTAAAATGTGCATAATGAAAGATCAAGTTACAGTTTTCGGTACTTATGTATTATCGCAACCACATTTGACACTGGCGGCTGGTTCCCCGATCCTGAAATATGTCCCGTAATGGTTTTAAAAAGTGACATGGTGTGTGTGTGTGTGTGTGTGTGTGTTTTTAAAATGTACACGCTCTTTTCTGGAATGTAAGCCACGGTGGTGCAGCGGTAGTGTTGTCGCCTCACAGCAAGAGGTTCTCCCATTCGATTCTCGGCTGGAGCTCCTTCTGTGTGGAGTCTGCATGTCCTCCCCATGGTCGAGTGGCATTCAAAAGACATGCATAGGGCATGCCTGCGTTAAAGGCTGGGCATCGAGCTGGCACCTCGGCACCGTAAAAATCTACTGCCAATCATTAGTGGATCGGAGTTCTGCTGTAGCAACCCCTAACCAGGAAAAGCCAAAAGAAGAAGAAGAAGGCTCTTTTCTGGACTGTTATCGAAATCATGTCCAAAACCCCTACTGTCGCTGTTTGTTTAGGCAGTGTACTGAGAGCATGTTGGTTATTGCAACTCCGCTCGATGACCATTCCTTTTTTTCCTGCCAGCAAATGCAGGTCAAGTAACGGTTTACACTCACATTTTGCCATCAAAGTTGTGTCATTATTGTAGTGTGACTGGTACAACACACTGTTTTACTTACTTTAACAGACATGTAGAGTGAAGAGTAACATTCCCAGAACTTAAAAAAAAAAAAGAGAAAAAAAAAAAAAAGAAAACACTGGTTAGAAGAGGTAGAGTGACTGCGCTTCTGGCTGAGCAATTTCCACCGCATAGAAACAGAAAGACATAGTGACAGCGATCAAGATCGTTGCAACAGTAATCCATGAAGAAGTACTACGTGGTTTTCCCCGAACATGCCAGTGCCAGAAATCACAGCCTGCACTGTAAAAAGAAAATCCCACCATATCACATTTTATCATGACATTAACCTGATTTGTTGTAGGGTTTCAGTAACTGGGAAGATGGCATGACATGCTGCCGCTGGCGGGGAAGTGCAACATGCATCAACAGCTCCAGTATTTTTTCTAATTTTTATTCATAACCCTGCATAAAAGACCCTACCTTTTTAAAGCAAACACATTGTCTCCCATTTTTTAAAACATTGCCAATCACATTTCAGTATCGGAAGCAACCATTATGATCACAAAAATGTGGTTGCGATAATACGTAAGTACCCAGTTTTCTACTGTACTTTTTGGATACTCAGTACCAGAAAGGCTCCATAGTCTTATGCCATTTTACAATTATTTGCTTTTTGTTTCCTTTTCTTTGTGGTCCAAGATGTTCTCCAGGAAAAGAGAGGGATAAAATTGTTAAAAAATGTTAAAAATATGGATGAGGCAAGGTACATTGGCTGGCTCTAATTTCTTGTGAGTTTTGCCATTAACCTATTGACATTGTAAAAGTTTATTAAAAAACTCAGAATGATGCATGAACTTTCTGAATAGTGGCCACCAGGTGGCACTAGTAGATCACATTATTGAAAGAGTATTTGTTCACCCACTATATTACAGAAAAGGGAAATTATTTTATTTTTTTTATTTCTTAAACCATTTTTTATGCATGCACATTCCTCAGCACTTTACAGCCCATGGAGTGTTGATTTTTATAGATGATGGTGAAATTCTACAGAATCATTAACATACCTCTCAACCTCTTAGAGGAAGAAATCTGGACAAAGCTATAAATAGTGTGGAGGACAAAGGTCAAAAATAGGAGCAATTTTTAAATATTGCTGTTACAAACTTAGAAAATTGATAGAATAGCAGGATTTACATTAACATGGGTTTTCTGAAGGGTATGAAGTTTGAAACTAAAATGTCTGTCATTACTTTCTGGTTTCAAGTCAGTAATGACTTGCAGAGTATTGCCAGCAAAACAAAATTTTATGAGAAACAGACCAAAAATATGAGGCAAAAAACTGGGCATTCTGAAAAAAAATCTGGACAGTTGAGAGGTATGATTTAACTTGGAAAATGTTGTGAATGGGGGCCATTTGGTTTCAACATACTCACCAGATGCATCAGTTTTGATGCTACCATTCCACTAAAAACTAGCAGAGCTAGAAACTATGCTTTCCACATTCATTTAATTGGTGAGCTTGGACCTGTTTCAGCCTCTGTCATTGTCACTTTGCAAGCAGAGTGGAGGCTGAGAGAAGAATATAAGGTAAGTGATTGATTTTCTGACTTTTGATCCACCCTCCCTTTTCTTTTCATTGCAGGTGATCAGATATTCTCTCAGATCTGTGTCTTGTTTCAACACCTCAGAGGCAGCTTGCTTATTTGTCGCCTTCTACCCTGTTGTTTTGTGGCAATAACTGTCAGCTTTCTTTTAACATGCTATTCAGTTTTCTTTCTTTTTTACACATTAATTGCTTCTTGTTATTCTAGCTGTTTGTGATGCCTGTCCATTTAGATATGTTACTTTGTATAATTTATTGTAGTTTTTATCATCTTGCTATTGTTATTTTTTATTTAATGTGTTTATGTTGGCTTTATGGAGTTATATCCCTTAAAAGCACCCCTGACTAAACTACTCTACCCTTTGCAACAAGTTTCAATTTATTATGTTATTTCTCAAGGGTCACTTTAAAAAATAATTCTGATTTTTACAATCACAACATGGGGCCACATTTAATAATTGTTGGTGATCTCAACAACACTTTTTTTTAAAGATGTAGATACATATTGCCATGTGCTATGGAATCTATGATGGTATTGTGCATATGCTAAGAAATATGTAATCTGATTATCTTGTTCTCTAAAGATTCATGCACTAATGAACCTGATCACATATTGAGTGACAGAGTACGACAGTTCTCTGCTATATGTATAGTGTAGGTAACCTATGAAACAAGTTTTTCATTATTTATTATGACTGCATTTGGCTTGTGTCATAACTGAATAGGAGGTTCAGCCCAATTTAGTTGCCCAGTTAACAAACAAATAAACAAACAAGTAAAGCCTGCAGCTGTTCCACAGATGATTGTGCTTGCTGCTGTGTGACCACAGCCTATGCAATCTGCATTGTTGTGTGTGTGAAGCTTATTTCACGTGTTTAATTGCACTTTTTTATTGCAATGAACAAATATATAGAATTTGCCACAGAGAAGCATGGCTACAGTATAGAACAGGTAAATTGTCAGCACATGCCACCATGAACAGGATTGATTGCTCCTTGTGTAACAACATTTTCAATCCAAATTCAAAATCACTGCCCAGAATGGTTTAATTAGGATGTGTAGCAACTTTTTTGTGGGGGTGGTGATGATTAGGCCTCTTATTCTGTACTGCATTTCCCTTATTGATATGGAGATGCACAGTACACTCCCAAGACAATCAAGTCCCACTAAACGTGTGGAAGCCATGTGAAATATCAAAGAGTCAATGTTTATAATACTTCAAATCCACTCAGATGAGCCACATTCCCAAATTTCAATGTCCCCCCACTACCCCAAAACACTGTTATACCATTAGTCATATAACAGACTGCCACCAGCACATGTAGACTATTAAGTGTTCATGATTAATGATAATGACTTTATGGATGGAATTTCAAATGATCCAATCAAAGCTGTTATATCCAACAAATGAAATGCAGATAAAAAAATAATAAAATTAAAATACAATCTACTAAAAATCAGACGGTTATATTGTTTATGTAGAGTATGAGAGGTTTACACCCTCTGCACCCCAATGTATAGAACACTTCTGCAAAATAAATATACTATCACCAATGTCACATTACCGCAGCAACAGAGGGAATACCTGATCTTCCAGGAAAACCAACTATTTCCCTTGTTCTGACATAGTGAACACCCTTTAGAGTTAGCATATTTGATTTTGGGGGGTCTGGGGGCACAGCTCTGAACTGGGCATATAGGGGGCACAGTCCTCCTGCAAAAATAAGTTTCATTTTTTTGTGATAAAAAGGTTATTCTGTGTCATGTTTATTAACTTTGTTTTCTTTTAGTCCATTGCACTTCCTGCATATGCTTTGTGCCATCATAAAGTTGTAGCTCTCATTATAGTGCTCCAAGTGTTTTCAATATACAGGTGACGCACTGCATTTATTTTGGCTAATGTGCTATTTTAATGCTGAATACAGAGTATAAATCTACTTTTATGTATTACATATGAAAAGTTATTAAATGCTATAAAGGTGGCTGTAATATTTTTCATTGAACATGTACAATCTGCTTGGTTAACAAGTAATTGTTTAGATCATTTTTAAGGTAAGAGTACATGATGCATAGTATTTGTTAGCAGTCAGTATCAGAGATGAATGCATCTGATGTAAGTTTCAAGTGGAATAAGGGTGCATTCAGTACTTCATCAAGTTGTGGATTTTCAAAGAGCTCAAGCAGATTTTTTTGTGCCGAAATGTTTGTCCTGTGGATAAGTGAGTGACTCATCTGAGAAATCTGATGGGAGACAGGGCTTGCAAATGTATGAATAGGGTGTTTGCTTTTGATAGTGTTAGACAATGGCGCATGTTAAATGGGGAGGAACACATATAGCAACAAACATATTTAGGCTGAATGTGTTGATGTCTGTGGATAGATTTGAGATTATTTGTAGTACACACATTTCAGGGATTACTGTACCTTTAAATTAAGACATTTTTATTTTTTAATTGGAAGTTTATGTTGAAGAAAGTGTAAAGTTTTAATTTGTGCATAAAACTTTAATGTGGTTTGGTGATAAAGTATTTGATAGCTTTGGGTACAAGTCCAAATGGTAGTAAAATAAATAAAATTAATAAATATGTAATACTATAAAGTGTAAATAACACACAAGAAGATAGTACTGAAAATAAAAATATGAATTAGAAGTAACGTCTTTATGTCTGACTGAAATTAAATCATAAACCAGGACTATGAGTGTACAGACGAAAGCAAAATAGTGCTGTTTTGACATTTAATAAACAGCAGAGCACAAAACGCATAGAAACAAGTCACAAAACATTAAAGTAACACCATAAAAATCTGTCATTGAAGATGATAAAATGTTTTCAGTTAGTAGAGTCAGAGCCATGATTAAATATGACATTGCCAAAACTGCATCACAGTGGCACCAAAATACAATTAAGTCATATTAGTGGCAGAATAAATGATGATATTCATAGCAGATATCAGTAAAGTGACAGAAAAGCTATTGTCAGCCAAGTCCTGATCTAAAAGAAGAGTCAGAAGACACAGTCTATCCAAAACTGATGAGCTCTGACATAAGGCTTAAAAGCACAGCTGGTCTCATGTTGTTGAACAGTCATTAGACCAAAGCCCTCAAAATATGATCATATCCGTAAATACTTGCAAGACAATGTCTGCAAAAAAAGAAATAGAAGCCATCAGTATAACCATAACAGAGTGTTTCCAGAGCTAAAATAAATATTAATGGTATAAATAAGCCCATTTTTAGCTCCACACGACTAATAGGTCATTGTCACATCAGGATTCATTGAAGCAAACAGGTATGGGTTACTGCTTCAGGAAATATAGTTTTTTTTAAACTGTGCAGCATTAATATTAGTCTCCTTAACATATTTAGCTGTAAAAGTGTTTGAGCTTACATGTGATCAAATTCAGTTGGCTTGTTTATTAACTTTCATTCATATATGAGAGACCAGTGTTATGCTTCTGACAATCTTGTTGGTCAAAACATATTGAGAGCTACAGCCCATTCAAGAGTTAATATTAACGTTTCAGGGAAATCCAGGGCACAAAAGACTGTAAATTGGTCGGTTTAGGCCCAACTCCATCTTCCTTATATGATATATTACCCCTCAAAAAATAAATCTGTCTGCCAGTTAAATTTGTTCAGCCTGTTACTATTTTTTTACATGTGGTGGAAAATTATCCCAGTCTTTTGCCACCATAATCTGAAAGAATTTACTTGTCAAATATGTTTGTACCTCTTCACTACAAAATTATTATTTTTCCTTGTTACTATTGCTGTTCTTAGATTTAATACTGCATATAAGCATGTGACTGTAAATTAGTTTGTGCTTGGCTTCCCACAAAGGAATGTTTAGACAGCAGAAATCTCACCAAGACATTTCAGAAGTATAGTAGTCCCATCCTCCTGCAGTAGACTTTCAAAAAGAGTAAAACATAAGTGAAAATAAATGTCAAAAAAGTCTAAGATGCAGTTTAAAACAAATAAACCCTTCTGACAGAACACTTAGACATTCAAAACAAAATCTAGTGAAAATCCAGCAGATAAAAGGCATCAAGTAGTCTGAGATAATATTGCAGTAAAAGACTTGGCACAAATCATAGTAAACAAATGTAAGGTGTTCACAATCTGCATCTTTCTGTTTTACTCAGCAGTCAATGCTTTTAGCTGAAGTAAATAAAGACGTAGAACTGATTATCTTCATTTTAAGATAAAAAAACTAAGGCCACCAGAAGAGTAAATATGCAGTCTTTTTTTTTTAATTCAGACTTCACCTTAATTCACAATATCAATATACAAACATTGCAATTCACATGCATGATGTATTCCAACTCTCTGCTGACAGCTGATAGTTAAACTTTTAACCTATCCTTTTTACACATTCCATCCAGATCCACGTCAGCAGTTATATTCTATCACCTTTTTCTTTTACGATATTCTTTATTATAATTAACAAACCATTTAATGCATTTATCTTCAGTTTTTCAGTATACTTAATATCTACCTAGCCCCACATGCATATGTTATTTTTACTTTCTGTAGTTAGTGCGGCCTTGTGTTGTCTTTTTCCACCTCTGCCTGCTCATTAGCTTTCCTTTTCTTATTCAACATCTCTTTAGATCTCTCATCCTTTTGTTTCCCACTATGCTCACCTCATGCATGGTGTCCACCTTCACTTCCAGTTTCTCTGTAACTATATTGTTCTAACTTCTACCCCTCTTCCAACTGCCCCCAAAAGGAGAGTTAACTATCTTCACGTTTATCATCCTCATTATGTCTCTACTGGGCACTGTATTTAATTAGCTAATGCTCTCATTAATTTATTTCCTCATTCAGCCATCCTTACAGCCTTTTCTGGTGCTTGTCATGTCCCTGCCCCTTTACCTCTCTACCTTCTAAAAATCATCACATTTTTCAATAATCTTTCTGCCTCCCACCTCTTGTTCTTCCATTTTCTGGTTATTACTTTCTTACCTTTTGTCATTATTAATCCTACAATGTGTCTTTCTTATATTTTGATATGTCCTTTTCATATTCTAGCAAGAATAGTTTCCTTGTTAGTGGCCTAGCTGCTATTCTACCCTTTCTCAGAATTTGTCTTATTTCATCTTGATACTCTCTCAGTTCCTTGCAGTCCCCGAAAATAAGACTCCCCATTCCCCCTTTTCTCTTCCACATTTAAATGTGAACAAAAGATGATTGACTTCAATAATTGACTCACTTTCTGGTGCCAGTCCAAGCATGTAGAATATTTGTCAGCAAAGGAGGATATGGTTAACAAGCTGCGTTGCTTTGCCAAGTATGTACCTGTCTCTGCTAGGTTTTTGACTATTGGATAAAACAGTGTCTTCCCTATGCTGCATTTTTAGTGCCTTGCTTAGGCAATGCCAAGCTGACAAACCTTCCGGTGTAGCAAAGCCAATCCAAGAGAATCTAACGGTGTTATTTTATTTATTTATTTTATTTGCAGTTTGTTAACCAGGAAAGTCCATTGGGCCAAGATGAGCCCTTTTTCAATGGAGGCCCAGGGAGAAAAGCTCCGTATACATACATTATGAATAAAAATACAGAGAATTAATACAGAAATCAAATAAAGTTCTTATAGATGTAAACTGACAGGGATTAAAAGGTTATATGTACAAACATTGTTAACAAAGACAGAGAACTTGTACAGGACTTGCATAGAGTACATGCAAAGACAAAATTGCCAGGAATTAAAGCAAAGTTTGCATAACTTTGATCTCACTTTAGCATTTGATGTAGTGGTACAGTAGCCATGGATTGATTTAGAATACATTAGTAGTAGATTAGAACAAGATGAGAAGATAAGCATACTGCTGTGTAAGGAAAGTTAATACTAGTGTGGAGTAGGGTATAGAGTGAATAACTAGTAGTGCGAGAGATGAGGATGGAGGAGGCAAGGTAAGTATTAGGAGACATTTAGTTGTAAGAGAGAGAATAGATGAGAAATGTATAGCTAGAGTAGTTTGAAAATATGGGAGAGAGGAAATTAAATGAAGAGGGGGTAGGGGAAGGAGTTAGGAGGGATGAGAGCAGGAGCATTCCCAAGTAAAAGAGAGATACAAATGGAGTAATATTTTAAAAGTGGAGAGGTTTTGGGAAGTGCGGAAGAGTTATTGCTCAATGTGAGGAGTCTAAACAAGAAACTCCACTCCCTCCAGGCTTTCCTCATCCAGGAGAATGTGAACATCTGTACAATTACTGAGACATGGTTTAAAGCTGCAGAGAACATCCCAGCAATGCAGGGCTACAATGCCTTCCAAAACTCAGGCCAGCTACAGCACAGGCAGGGACCAAAGTTGGAGGTGTCTCAGTCTATATCAACAACAGACTCACCTCAAAAATAGTAAAATAGAGTGACACACTTGAGTTTTTCCATGTCTAGATATCTCTAGGAAAATTCCTGTATCATATCCTTGCAAGCTATAGGTGACCCTCTATGACTCAAGAAACCCATAACTCATACTTGCTTTTACTGGAGATTCAACCCAATACCATATTCATGGGCGACTTCAACTACTCCATTATAAACTGGGATACATACATGATCACAAACTTACAAGCCCAAAGATTCCTGGACTTTGTAATTATAAATACCTTAGACCAGATAGTCCGTACTCTCACTAGGGGAACAAACATACTTGAAATTGTGCTCACAACCATGGAAGAATACTGTACTCCCTTCCCCAGTGTAGTGTAGTGTAGTTTTAGTGTCTCATCTGGTCAGGTCTGGCCAAAAAGCTGTCTCCTTCATAATAACAATCAATTCTGTGACCCAGGTTAACTCTGTGACATTTAGGAGCTATTCAAAGGCAAACTTCCTGCTACTAAGCAATAACCTGTCAAAAAGGCAAGTCCCCCAAACCCTGAAAACACAGCTACCTCTATAGTGTTCTTCACAGAAACCCTGTACAATCTTGTCAATAAATGTAGAGAGACAGATGTGCCTAGCAGAAATAAGCCCAAAACTAAATAAAAAAAAAAAATCCACCTTGAAATCCAAACATAAGCAGGTTGTACAACAAAAGAAAAAAAGTCATAACCAAGATCAGAAGTGCTATGCCCATCATTATAAAAACACTCTCATCCATCTAAACAAGCAATTAAAAGGGCAAATGAAGTCTACTAAAGCCAAATTTGAGGTAAAGATAGCCTTCCATGCAAAGGTCAACCACAAGGGTTACTTTAGCTATGCCCAAAACCTCAAGGGCAGCACACAGCAATGTGCCAAACTGATTGTAAATGGAGCCATCTACATGGTGTCAGAAGATATAGAAAATCTGGCCAACAAATTCAGCTCCAATTTTATCCCCACTGTCTACCCAAGTTGCCCCCAGGAAATTACATCAAACAACCCCCCCCCCCCAACTATCACTAGGGAGCAGGCCCTAGATGTGCTCTTTTAGGCCAAAAACACTGTAATGATGGGCTCCAATAACATTCCGAGATGCCTCTTATAAAAACTGAAACATGACCTATCAGGAGCACTAATGTCAGTATTTAACTATAGCCTCCAGACAGGTGTTTGCCACATGAATGAAGAACTGCAATGGCCATCCCTCTGCACAAGGGTGGGCCATCAACAGACTCCAGGAACTACAGACCCATAAGTCTAACTACCCTCATATGTGGAAAGAAGTTTCATGGTAATGTTTAATAAGGACATAGAAAACCTTCAAACACTGGATCCCACCCAGTTTGGTTTAGTCAAAGCAGATCATACCTACTGAACCTGGTGGACTTCTTTGAGGAGGTCACCAAGGCGATGGATGAGGGCAAAATGGTGCATATTACCTACCTTGACCTGGCTAAGGTATTTGATATAATACCCCACTCAGACATTGTAAACAAACACAGATATAGGCATAAACCCCTGTGTTATGTGCTGGATAGCCAGCTGGTTCTCAGATAGGACCCGTGTTAGGATAGGGGAGTCCATCTCCACAAAGAGGCCAGTCACTAGTGGATTATCTCAGGGCTTCAGGGCTCTGTGCTGGGTCTGCTCCTTTTTTGGCATCTACTCCTTGGAAGTCAAAGCTAGTGTCAAGAACCTCTGGCTGACCAAGACTGCAGATGATTGCATCTTAACAGCAGTCATAGAATTCCCCCAAGACACAAGCACCTTACAAGAAGGACTAACCCAGAAATGACTGGTACCAAAACCATGGCTTAAAACTCAATACCAACTAATGTATAACAGTATCCTTTGGGAAGTCAGCCACCCTAGGAAATTACCTCATCGATAGCACATTGCTAAGAGTGCAGCCACTAGTCAGGAACTTTGATATGCATGTAGATAGTAACCTAGCTTTTGACTATGTGTCTAAGGTGGTAAGGAAATCATTCTCTGTTGCTCAATTTATAAGCAAGGACATGGCATCTAGTCCCAAGGAATTCATCATTCCACTGTATTCAGACCCATCATTGAGTACAATGCCCCCTTCGTTATGTACCTGACCAAGCACATGTAACAACTGGAATGTCCACAGAGGTTCCTCACAAAAAGAATACAGGGCAAAAACAGTGCATCCTATGCAGATCACCTCTAAGCCCTAGTACTATACTCTGTTTCCTACATAGTATTGAGAGGTGATCTATGACTGGCATACAAGAGATTTAAACTTTGCTTGTGACATAAATAAGACACATTGGAGAGACAGGTATGTGTCTCAGAGAATTCCCCTTCTCTGGAACAGGATTCTCATCTATGTCACACAGACTTCTTCCATAACCCTCTTCAAGAGAAACTAGGACCAGTAGATGGGAAACTGGAAATACACCCCGGGTCTAGTACCTATGTCTCTAAATGGACAAAGGCAGACTTTAAATCTTGCTCTAGCTTACATGTACCGCTTAAAATAATATCTAAGGCACATAAACTTGTGGGATACAAATGGCATGCTTAATTAGCCTTATAAATGCCCCAGTGATTGTTAGCCTGGTATACACCTATGAACCTATGTACTTCCAGTGGGTTCCATCTACCCCTGCATACATTTTAGCTATGCTTGTTGGGGTAGTAGAAGTACTTATGTAAGCATTTTCATGTAAATATTTTTAATTTCCTTGCTTTGATTATATATGTTGGTAATTGTACCATTTATGCCCATTCCACATCCAGTATAGCTCCTTCTAACTCTCTTTCCCATATTGTTTTCCATTTAATTCCTACCTCATTTCTTCATTCTCTCACCCAGTTCCTGGCAATCCTTAACATCCCTCTCATTTATTTCCCCTACTTTCCACTAACCCTATATTTCATCTATCGATTCCGGAGTCTTTAGTGCTCCTTCTTTCCTATCTGTCTCCACTTGCTTTTTATTCCCATATATTCCCATTCTAACATACTCTGTAACGGATATCTTCCAGTATTTCTGGCTATGTTTTTATTCTCCCTCCCACTTGATCTTTGCCCCAGTACTTGATTTTCTCTTGCTTTCCTCCCCATCTCCATGTTGTTTTCCCCACTATCTCCCTTTTCATTCTGTAAATAGGTGCTAGTCTTATACTCCAGTTATCAGCCCCTCCATTCTACCGTATTTTTTTAACTTTTCTGCCTTCATTCCCTTTATCCACTGTATTTTCAGGTCTTCTGCTGGTGTTTTCAATATTAGTTTAATTATGACCTTAGCCTCCTTAAACTTTGCTTCCAATCAGCCTTATATTCAACATCTATTATTCTTAATATTTTTAATTTATTTTTTTATTTATTTAACATTTATTGACCAGGAAAGTCCAACTAGGTTCCACAGAGCCTGTTTTCAGCAGAGGCCCAGGGAGAAATGCTCCAGATGCATGTCTTTGGAATGTGGGAGGAATCCGGAGTACCCGGAGGAAACCCATGCGAACTCCACACAGAAGGCACCCCAGCCAAGAATCGAACCCAAGAACCTCTTCCTGTGAGGCGACAATGTTAACCGCTGTACCACTGCGCCGCCCTCATATAATATAGTTATTATCAAGCAGGGTTGTAGCCTTTCTGGTGCTCCTAGCTTCCTTTTATCCATCACCTTTATTAATATCTCCCAGGCCCCTCTGGGTTTTCTCCTCACCCATGCAAATTCTCTGATTATCTGCTTTATCTGCTTTAAAAGTTTGTTATTTGGAATTTTGCAGAATTCTTTGCTTGTGTAGATGAACTGCGGGGTTACACACATCTTCCAGTACCTGTATTCTCTGGTGAATTTCCAAGTTTACTGTTTTACATTTCCCTCTGTGCCCTTTCACCTTTGATATTTTTTTCATATGTACTCCTTAGTGCCCCCCCACTGTCTCTCTGAGTATTACTCCTAGATATTTGATGTCCTGTGCTATCATTCTTTCTTCCTCCAGCTTTCTATTCATAGTCAAAAACTTTATTTTTTCCTCATCTATTTTGCATCCTGATTTCCTGTCAAACCCCCTGCACTGTATTCCATAACTTCTCCGTATCTGTTCTATGTTTCATTAATGTAAGTAACACATCATCTGCTTATAACAAAATCTTCTTTTCTTTCATACCCCGATTAAACCCCCTTATATCGCTCTTCGTTATTATTTCTTCCAAGGATTCTGTATAAAAAAAGCAAATAACACAGGGAGAGTGAGCACCCTGACACTGTTTCCCTTTCTATTGTTACTTTGCCTGACAGCCTGGATCTTATTTTTACTCTGGCGTGAGGCCCCTCATAGATTCACTTAATTAACTCTGTCTGTTTTTCTGGGAATCCATTTCTTCTGAGTGTTTCCAATAGGTAGCTCCTATCAAGTGCTTTTTGTGCATCTAACATATTATTGTCATTTCTTTCCCTGTTCCTATGCTTCTCTTATCAACAGGAGGGTTCTTATTAAATTGCCTGTTGTTCTTCTTCCTCCTATAAATCTTATCTGGCCCTCAAATATTATCCTTGGTAATATCTTTCCTAATCTTTCAGCATATATCATCATAAAGTATTTATAACCATGGTTAAGCATTGATATTGGTCTGTATGAGGCTGGCCATCTTGGGTCTTTCCCCTCCTTGTGTTTGTCTTTTCAGCTTTTCTGAGTTAGGGGTCGCCACAGCGGAACTCTGGTCCACTAATGATTGGCAGTCGATTATTATGGTGCCGAGTTGCCAGCCCGATGCCCAACCTTCAGCAAAGGCATGCCCATTCAAGCATGTCTTTCGAAGGCCACTCGACCACGGGGAGGACATGCAGACTCCACACAGAAGGCACTCCAGCTGAGAATCAAACAGGAGAACCTCTTGCTGTGAGGTAACAATGCTACTGCTGTACCACTACAGATTTGTCTTTCCCCTCCTTGTGAATTATTGAAATCACTGCCATCTTGGCTGGCCATCTTGGGTCTTTCCCCTCCTTGTGTTTGTCTTTTCAGCTTTTCTGAGTTAGGGGTCGCCACAGCGGAACTCTGGTCCGCTAATGATTGGCAGTCGATTATTATGGTGCCGAGTTGCCAGCCCGATGCCCAACCTTCAGCAAAGGCATGCCCATTCAAGCATGTCTTTCGAAGGCCACTCGACCACGGGGAGGACATGCAGACTCCACACAGAAGGCACTCCAGCTGAGAATCAAACAGGAGAACCTCTTGCTGTGAGGTAACAATGCTACCGCTGTACCACTACAGATTTGTCTTTCCCCTCCTTGTGAATTATTGAAATCACTGCCTCCCTCAATGATTTATGGATCTGTCCTCTCTCCTGTATACTTTGAAATAGTGTTGTTCATCTCTCTAAAATGTCTTTTTTTCCTGCATCTCCCAAAATTCTGTTGGTATTCCACCACTGCCTGGTGACTTAACTTTTTTTTCCCATTTCCCCCATACCCTCCCCGTCTTATCCTTCTTTATCTTCTCCGTTAATATTTTCTGTTCTTGCTCATTTCCCGCCATTCCCATCATTCATTAGCATCTCCACCTTCTTATGGCTTGTACAGCCTCTGATAATACTCCTTAAACCTATGAATATGCTGTCTTATCACAGACATTCAACAATACTAAGGTGAAAATAAAGGAAGAGACACTACTACTAATATAGAAATGTTAAGGCTAGACAGAGAATTGTTGCTATTTTACCTGTATAATTTATTTATTTCAGTTTGATTACCGGGGAAGTCCACTGGGCCAAGAAGTGCCCATTTTCAGTGGAGGCCCGGGGAGAAAAGCTCCATGTACAGTAGTAGTATGATAAGGGTTACAAAACAATGAGAAAGGTTACATAATTTTGGAGATGAGATACAGTAGTATGGTTCATACATTCAGTGGAATTACATACATTCAAAGGAAAAACGGTAATATTCATTGTGAGACAGTATATAACAAAAACTGAAATTTTTTTTTTTTTTTTTTTTTTTTTTTTTTTTATTCATTCTTTGTAAATCCTCAGAAAGAGCAAAATAGCATTAATTTGCAAGGAAAACTCTATTCTGTAAAGAATTTAACTATTCAAATTGACAGAAAAACGTGTCATGGTCAATTAACCATTTAATACTGTGATTAATAATAAAATGGAACCTTTGGAGTTCTTGACAGAAATGGCACCAGATACACTGCAAATTTGCTAGTTCTTGTTAACGACCTCTATATGTGGAACCTTGTTTGAATACTGCACAAAATGCTGCAGGCATTGCAGTGAATGTACTCATTTCCACGTGCCATGTGAATTGATATTATAAGCATTTCTTTTGAATATAGTGATATTTGAATGTGTATTATCAGGCTGCAATTTATTGTTTACCATTTAGCTAAATTTGACATTTTTCTAAACACTTTTTTTCTTGACCATTATAGCTATATTAAGTGGCCTGCTGAACATAAAAATGTAATTTGTTAAAAAGGATCCTTATGTTCTCCTACTGTTTGCCTTCAGATATTACTGGCTTTCTGATTTCTTGAAGAATTTTGGTTCTCACTATGAATATGAGGCCTTAACCTCATTTTTTCAGTCCCTGTTATCAGACTTGCTATGGATAAGTCTAGGAGCACTACGAAAGCCTGAAACCTCACAATACCGATGCCCAGAAGCACGAAACTTCAGGATCCCGACAACGAATAATGGAGATTACTGTACAGTGCAGAATGGGAAGTTTTCCATTCTCCCCACTGTAGTGTGATCTCGGAGTAGGTATATTTAAGTTACGGGGAGTGTGGGGCAGACCCCCTCCCCCTGCATACATGTTGTTATTGATGGTTTGGGGCTTTTTTTTTATGTCGTTTTTGATATTTTGATGTTTCATGCTTCTGGGCGTCGGTATTGTGCGTGTCGGTATTGTGAGGTTTCAGGCTTTCGTAGTGAATCCACTGCGGCAGAGCTAGCCACCCGGCAGTGTAAACCTTGGCTCAAGATGATTGTCCCTGTGAAGTGACACCCTTACCCCATGTGTAAAAATGGGAAAAGGGGTTGAGGATGGATGGATGTGAATTGATATGTCAGATATGATAGTTAATCATGTCTATATTTATTATCATTACCTCAGTATCCTATGAGGGCCAAACAGGATTAGTATGACATAATGTCTTCAGCTAGCTCTTAGAAGCACAGTTTAAAACTTTGTGCCAGATGATATAATTAATGTTTTCCTTTGTAGTCCAGGTCATAACTGAAAATAGTCCAAGACAGAACATTTCACAAATGAAGAAATTCAATGTAAAATAAATAAATGTTTTAAAGGCACACATAGACAACATTGCCTGCAGCAGGTATAACTTTACTGAAGTCCATTGATACCAGATTTGTAACATTTAACCCCAGCTGTGATAACCTTGTCTTAGAGAACTCAAGTATATTGGGTTAAAAGGGCAAAGGAAAAGGGCTGACGTAACACTTGCTGGGTTATTAAAAGCTCTTTAGCAAATAATATATGAATATACTGTAGCCATATTTTTGGAAAAATTAGGCAGTGGCGTTTTAACAGTGTTTGAGGCGAAACTAAGCACTTACTTTTGAAAGATGTGTTCCTAGAGTTATCCATAGCAAGTCTGATAACAGGGACTGAAAAACTGAGGTTAAGGCCACATATCCATAATGAGAACCAAAATTATTCAAGGAATCAGAAAGCCAGTAATATCTGAAGGCAAACAGTAGCAGAACATAAAGAGCCTTTTTAACAAATTGCATTTTTTTATGTTCAGCAAGCCACTTAATATAGTTATAATGGTCAAGAAAAAAGTGTTTAGAAAAATGTCAGATTTAGCTAAATGGTAAGCAATAAATTGCAGCCTGATAACACACATTAAAATATTATTATATTCAAATGAAATACTTATAATTTGAAATAGCAAACAATATGCTTCAGAAAAGAGGAGCAAGGTGTGTGCACTTGGGAAAAGTAAATTATGTCAGAGTCTAAAGATGCAGTTTAAATACTATATTCCCAGTTTGCCATTAGTTAGTCCAATACCTAATCTAAACTCTTATTTGCTATACCAGAAATAAAACATAAGACATTTTAAGTAATTTACCAAGAACTGTTATCTTTAGAATTTGAATGTATAAATACAGAGTTTTTTCTTTGCATTAGGAAGAAATAGTTGATCTGACTTTACAATCGTCCTGGGCTGGGCAAATGCTGGGATTATTTCCTTTTGATATCCACAGCTTGGTATAGTCCTGAAATTTATTTATGAACGTATAAACGACGTCAAAAATAAAGATGAAAATAATGCCTTGTTTAGACATTGTATTACTTGTCCTTCTGCCAAATTTGGCTTTTTTGTGATAGAAAAAGTAGAAGTGGATCCATGTGGGGGGCCTTGGGAGACCACAACTAAATATCAGGAAATATTCTGGCAACTTAAACTGGACGCCAACAAAAAATTTGGCTTAAATGATTTTATTTCCCTGGCCCCTGTCTGTCTTAAAACTCAGAGCTGCTAAATTATAGTAATTTTATAACAGAATCTGGAGTAATTTTTATTTAGACCATTAGAGGGAGTATTTGTACTCACTATTTCATTAAATAAGATAAAGACATATTTTATATTTACATTTAACAATTTAAATTTAACATACTTTTAATTGCATTTATATTACAGTTATGAATTATACGTATTTATTATGAATATGTATTTTTAAGGAAGTTTTTAGTATTCATATGTTTAATGAGAAGAAGATTATAAGGTTTTTAACTTTAATTACATTAAAGATGTGATTGGCTGTGAGTTCAGGGGATGGTATATAAAGAGATCAATGAATTAATGTGTGTAATGTCTGATGAAGTCTTCTACTTGGACGAAAACATATTTGTGTTGACAACGTTATTAAAATCAGCTTTCCTTGGGCTTTATTGTGTGGCCGTTCATCATTACAGCTGGGTTTTTGGTTTGGTGTGCTTTCGTTTTAGTACTTTTTGTGTGGACGTTTTCTTTTGGCACACACTCCTGTTGTGCATTCAAGTTTGTTAATGGAGGCGACTGAGACCCCAGTAGGCAGCCCTAGAGAGGGCACCAGTGCTGTAGAAAGTGTGCACGAATGGCTGACACGAGTGGAGGGACAGCTGACACAACTTGTGGCTTTGCTTAGTGCACAACAGACTGTTCGAGGTGATGGAGAAAATGTCTTTGGACTATCTTCCTTAAAAAATACTGTTTCCACTAATTTGTATAGGTCCGGGGGTCATTCTTCGTTTCCCAGCAACCAGGAGGCGTGGCTTCAGGGTAATGACGTCGTCATGCCTAACATTCAGCCCCAGGACTCGGCAATGGAAGAAATTCGATGTTTAGAAGGCCGGGAGGAAGGAGAATGCACGCAGCATCCTAAAAGACTTAATACCTTTCTTTCCAAAAATGGAAAGAACAAAGAAACGAGAATAGACAATTTTGTTTCCAGAATGCGTAGTAACGAGCAGAATGAGATGGTGAACATTGCTGGTGATAAAGAAGGAGTTATAACATCAGATTTGGACTGGAGTAGGGGAAATAATGTTTACAATTGATTGAATATGAATAAATCATTTTCTAATTATGTTTTTCAAAGTCATAATGCTGATGTTCAGGACACCCACAGTTACAATAGTAATGTGAACCATTTGTATGATTTAATTTTTAAGTACAAATCTCTGTGTTTAGATAACAGCTATCTGAAAGAATGTGTGGGGAGAGGTATTGTACCCAAGGGACTCAGAATTTTTAAGTACCTGAATAATGTAAAAGAAGGGAGTGAGTTCCATGAGGAACTGTTAAAGATATTTAATAATTGTGGCATTGAAATAGTGAAGGCAATCATGAAAGAAAATGATCGAGAAACAGGTAAATTGTTGAAAGAGATTAGGGAAGTAAATAATTTAATTATTAATGATTTATTGTTTACAGTAGAAGAAGAAAGGGCCAAATATTCTAATATGAAAGAAAAAATTGAAGACAAAGTTAAACAGATATATTTAAGGAAATGCAAAAAGCTAGATAGAGACATTATAGAATATAGAGATAAGATACGTTACCCAAAACCTAAGAAGAATGTATATAGGAATTTTCAGTACACTGGCCCTGCTTCTAGAGACAGAATCCCCCTGCTACATTTGACCCAATGGGGCAACAAGAAGACACCAGGGCAAATTATAGCAGGTATGGGGAAGGGTATGACCTGGACAATTTAGACGATTTTCCTGACCTCAGACGGTCCGAGAGAATTAAGAGGCAGGGTCCAGTGCATTATTATCATAGTCATAGAGGAGGTTATCCAAACAGGAAAGGACACTAGGCCCAGATAAGAGTGGGCCTTTGGAAATTGTATCTAGTCAGGGAATCAACAGAACTGAAGTGATAGGGAATAGGCACATTTTTCAGACTTTTAGTATTTATAATTGTAGTGCTGAAGAAATTACACCTATTCATTTCAAATTATTTAGTAAAGGGTTAAAATTTGTGCCCACTACATCTAGTAATATCTCACAGACTTTAATTGATTTGAAAATGTTCATTCATAAAAAAAATGAATTATTATTTGATAATGAAACAAAATACAATTCTTACACTACTACTCAAGTTAAGAAGAAAAGTGCATATAACCCACCCCTCCACCCACAATTAAAAAACTTTGAAACACTGGTGGAAGATGAGATAAGATCTGGATTTAATAACTTTCCTTATGAAGGAGGAAAATCAGTTATTAGATTCACTTAAGGAGAATCCTTATTTAAGAGTTATAAAGCCAGATAAAGGGGGAGGGGTTGTACTTATGGATGATATAATATATTCTGCCAAAATACTAGATATGCTTAATGATACAGATAGATATGTTTGGGTTTCCAAAAACGAAATCAATGTAGCATACCGTAAGATAGATTTTATGCTGGAAGAGACCCTACATGAGAGCACTATAACACCTGAGATATTTCATTACCTGACTATAGACAACCTGAAAATCCCATCCATCTTTGGAATCCTGAAAGTCCACAAAAATCTAAATGACTCACCCTTCAGGCCCACTGTGGCAGCCAGGGGCTCTAAAACTTATCCTTTAGCAAAATGCTTAGATACAGAGCTCAATAAAGTTTGGACCGAGAGGGAAGGGATCTTCAAAGATTCCTGGGACTTTCTAAGAAGCATTAATCAAAAATTGTTTCAAAGGGAACTTATATTTGTCACCTTGGACATTTATGATTTATTTAATGTGATACCTCACACCATAGGTTTGGAATGGTTTGAGGAAGCATTAAGGTATAAGGGTAACATTCAACATGAGAAAGTTAGTCTCTATGTAGAGTTGATGGAATTAGTTTTAAAGAATAATTTTTTATTCTTTGAGGTGGAGTTTTATCAACAGATAAGCGGAGTGGCCATGGGAGCAAGTTGTGCTCCCATGTATGCCAATCTGGTGATTTCTGCATAGGAGGACAAATATGTATTACATTCTCAATATTCTAAACATTGGAATTATTATAATCATTATTTGGATGACATATGTATGTTTTGGGAAGGACCCCAGGAAATATTATTGTAGTTCATTGAATACATTAATAATACAACTGAATTTCTAAAATTCTCCCATAACATCACCCATGATAGATTAGAGTTTTTAGATGTTTCTCTAGAAAAATTAGTGGAAACCAACTATTTCAAGTCTAATATATACAGAAAAAGTACATACTCCAACTCCTATCTACATTTTACCAGTGCCCACTCCCTTTTTCAGAAGAGAGGTATAGTGAGGGGACAGGTCATTAGGAGTAGTAGAATGACATCTGAAGACAGAGACTTTGAAAAGGAAAGTGGAAAATTAAAACAAATGTTTATAGATAGACAATATCCCATCCCCATTATAGAAAAAATTGCCCCAATTTTAGGAAAGCCCATTACATTAGAAGAAAGGAAATCTGGGACAAAACATACTAACACCAAATTGAGCAGTAATTTTATTCTGAATTTTAGTTCAAAATCTACTCAGATCAAAAAGGTAGTGAGTACTAACTGGAATAAATTTAGCAATTTTTCAGATATGAGGAGCATTTTTAATGAACCCCTAAGATTTACTTATAGGAAAGGGAGAAACATTAAGGAAGTTTTGGAGAGTAAAAAGAAAAGAAAGTTTGCCAAGAGACCTGGAACTTTCAAATGTGGGAGATGCTCCCAATGTTCCTACATCCTTCAAGGGATATCATTATTTTTAACAAGAAGGGAGATGGAAATAGAATCAAATATGTTTTGCAATTGTGAAAGCGTATGGGTGATATATATTGCTGTGTGTGAATCTTGTGAGGCCTTTTATGTAGGAAAAACCACTATAAAGTTCAAAAGACATATTTATGAGCTTATAAATGACATCAAAAATAAAGATGAAAATAATGCCTTGTTTAGACATAGTATTGCTTGTCCTTCTGCCAAATTTGACTTTTTCGTGATAGAAAAAGTAGAAGTGGATCCATGTGGGGGGCCCTGGGAGACCACAATTGAATATCAGGGATTATTCTGGCAACTTAAACTGGACGCCAACAAAAAATTTGGCTTAAATTATTTTATTTCCCTGGCCCCCTGTCTTAAAACTCAAAGCTGCTAAATTATAGTAATTTTATAGCATAATCTAGAGTAATTTTTATTTAGACCATTAGAGGGAGCATTTGTACTCACTATTTCATTAAATAAGATAAAGACATATTTTATATTTACATTTAACAATTTAAATTGAACATACTTTTAATCGCATTTATATTACAGTTATGAATTATACGTATTTAGTATGAGTATGTGTTTTTAAGGACATTTTTAGTATTCATATGTTTAATAAGTTACCTCCAAGTTTTTAGCTGAATTTTAAACATGTCATTAGAAGGTTTTTAACTTTAATTACATTAAAGATGTGATTGTCTGTGAGTTTAGGGGATGGTATGTAAGGAGATCAATGAATTAATGTGTGTAATGTCTGATGAAGTCTTCTACTTGGATGAAAACTTATTTGTTTTGACAACGTTATTAAAATCAGCTTTCCTTGGGCTTTATTGTATGGCCGTTGATCATTACAGCTGGGTTCTTGGTTTGGTGTGCTTTGGTTTTAGTACTTTTTGTGTGGACGTTTTCTTTTGGCACACGCTCCTGTTGTACATTCCCAGTTTGCCATTAGTTAGCCCAATACCTAATTCATAGTCTTATTTGTTATACCACAAAACGTGACAGTACAGTCCAAAGTTCAGATCCCATGAATGAAAAGAGTGCATCATATATATTACGTGTCTTTAAAAGCCACAGGTTCAACTCTAATGTTATAAAGATCGACAAGTAAAGTTCCAGAATCAGATCAGTTCAACTCTAGTAATAAATGTGTATACTATATAAAGAAACTTTCTGTACTTGTATAAAGTACATACAAGTAAACTTCCAGATAAAGAAACTTCACATACTTGTATAAAAGACAGACAAGTAAACTTATAGAATCAGATCAGTTTAATATAGGTACAGAAATGCACTGTGTTAGATTACTACTTTAGTTACATTTGTGGTTATCAGCTTGCTTACAGACTTGCAAGAGTTTATTAGTAGCAAATGTTTATTTACTGCAGAAAAATGTAAATAAAGTCAGGGCAACAACCAATGCTATCAGTTTATAATTGTTAAAGATGCAAATGTTATTTTAAGGCTCTAATACTAAATACAATCAAATCCTGTAGCCACCCAGCCTTGTACAAGAGATGAAAAGGAGAGGTTTAAAAGCCTAACTATAAAAAGGACAATTGGACTTTAAAGCAGGCCTTCCAATACCTCATTAATGACTGGGACAATGCAGAGTAAAATTTGACAAGAGCTGTAGTGCAGAAGTCAAATGTCTATGTGTTTCAGTTGTTTCTTCAATGTTTGTTTAAAGTTAAAATGTATGTATTTCTCTGGAGCATTTCTCCCCGGGCCTCCGCTGAAAACAGGCTCTGTGGAACCTAGTCGGACATTCCAGGTCAACAAATGTTAAATAAAATAAATTAAATAAAATAAAAAATTAAATGTATTAAAGTAAGTATATATGTTTTCTGACAATTGTATAACAGTATTAGTTTTCAATTTATATTATCTATGTTCAGACAATACTGACAAAAAGGTATTAATAATGTAGTCTCCAGAATATAACATTAACACATTTTAGTTTGTTTTTTTAATCTGTGTTCATGTAACACTGACAGGAAAGGTATTTCTGCTATTTTAGATGTTCAGTATAAATATGCATCAGGGCGGCCACGGTGGTGCAGTGGTTAGCATTGCCACCTCACAGCAAGAGGTTCTCCGGTTTGATCCTCAGCTGGGGTGCCTTCTGTGCGGAGTCTGCATGTCCTCCCTGTGGTTGCGTGGGTTTCCTCTGGGTGCTACGGTTTCCTCCCACATCCCAAAGACATGCTGCAGGTGGATTGGACACTCTAAATTGGCCCTAGGTGTGCGTGTGAGTGTGCCTTCTGTGGAAGGTTGGGCGCCGGGCTGGCAACTCGACACTGTAAAACTCCACTGCCATTCAATGTGCGGACAAGGTGATCCGCTGTGGCGACCCCTAACCGGGAAAAAGCCGAAAGAAGAAGAAGAAGAAGTATAAATATGCATCAAATTTCAGTCAAAATTCAGTATATGACATTCATACACGTGTTCAGTATAGTGCATTTCAGTCCAGTTTCAGAATGTAACATTAATACTCAGTTATACATTTTTGCTTCACATTATTCAGTCATTTTTAAGGCTGAAGTGACAGAATTATTTGTAACAGGCTTATTACATCATACATTTCTACTACACCCATAGGTCTCAACCTTCCATCTCCAAAATGAGGAACACTCACCTTCATAATGTGGAACAAATGGGCAAAATGTGGAACATGTACTAACGGATTACTAACACCTTCAACTAGGAAGGTCATAGGATGGTTAAAATATGCTGGTTTTACTTATAAAGAAGATCCTTTAATGAATTAATATGATTAATTTCTATTTACCATGAATTTCACTTAAAAAAATCCTAACACTGAATGTGTGACAGACTCTTTCAATGTGGGACTTTGAGGAACTTTGAGGAACATGAACTTTTTAAGACCCCAAATGAGGTACGTTCCTCCTAATGAGGTACACTTGAGAGGTATGACTACACCATCCTTCATGTTATTTGGTCATTATTTTTAAGGGTAAAGTGACAGAATTACATTATTCAGTTATTAGTTAGGGGTAAAGTGACAACATTATTTATTCTAGGCTTATTAAGATAAGTTATCTAAAAATAGGTAGTTATAGTTATTCAATATACTGAACGCATAACAGGGCAGGCTTAATTTGTTAATTAATTTACAGTGCACTTTACCTAATTATTGTATTTTAGTTGAAAGTTAAAAAGACAGCAACAGAAAATGCAAAGGTATAGAGCTAAAATATAGAAAGCATAAGTTTTAGGAAACTATTAAAATAAGTTATCTAAAGAATAGGTAATACTAGTCATTCAGTATACTCAAGGCATAACAGAGCAGGCTTAATTTGTTAATTTACTGATTACAGTGTACTTTACATAATTATTGTACATTAGTCAGAAAGTTAAAAGGACGCTAACAGAAAATGCAAAGGTATAGATCTGAAATACAGAAAGCATAGGTTTTAGTAAACTATTATAGCTCAGAAATATTTATAAAATATTTCAGACACAAATTTAGGAGGCAGACATCTATTACAGCACATAAAAGTTAAAAAAGGTAAGTAGCATTATTATCAAAGCTAGATAAAAATTTATAGACACAGTATATGGTAATTATGCTTCAAGACCAGTTATAAAGTTATCCCTTTAGTGCCGATTTCAATTAGTCTTCAGAAAATAGCCATCATGCTTGATAGGCTATACAATAAAAAAATCGATTCAACAGTATAATGTTTAAAAATTTAAATCTATGAACAACAGAAAAAAAGTTTAATTTGCTATAAGAGAGAGACATCATGGTACGCTGATTCTCCAGTTTTTAAGGTAAAAAACATAGGCAAGAGACAGTGTCATTTTACCATTACAGCATACAGAGATAGGAAAAAGAAATAGGCAGGGTTAACAGTTCGTTTAACGTAAATGAAAAATCACAGAGACAGGCTAAGAATGTGCATGGCATTTTCTCCATGTTGTTTCCGAAACAGCAGAGTTTTAAAAAAAATTACCTGGCCTAATCAGTTTTAAGACACTGATTTTTCAGAATAATGTGCAGGTTTTGAATATATCACACATTCAACAGAACTTAGACTTAAAAACTCTTAAGGCTATGGATCTAGGTAATATGAAAATTAAATCATAAAGTTAACAGACTTCAATCCAAAAAGAAGTAACACCTAGTGGTCAAAATTAAAATTGCAAGTGTATTTATTATTTAATTGCCCACCCAGTTATAATGAAATCATAAAGTTAAGGGACTTCAGTCCTAACAGGCTATAAATGCTCAAGTGACAGTAATCAAAATTAAAATTGCAAGTTTATTACACATCTGCAAATTATTAGTAAGGTGGTGTAAAGACGGTATATGCAAACCAGATTACAGTAGTAAGCAATACAGATATAAGGTAACTACAAAAGTAGGTCCCTGTAAGCTTTCGTCATGGACCTCAGGGGGGGCTGTTAGACTGAGGATATTCTTAGTGAATTCACTATAGTACATTAAGGTAGAATAACAGGCCTGAAAATATAGAGTCAGATTTGTGTTTACATGTATGCATCCAGTTTCAGAGAAATACAGAATGTTCCTTTGTCAATCGAAAGATACAATCTTGCTGGCTACATAATGTTCACTTTCTCAAGGGAAAGATGTACATAGCAATGGAATGCTAGATAAAGAGGCACATGCAAGACCAGGCTTGGAAACCAAGGTAACCAAGGCTAATGAGGCATGTATAGCATTACAGGGTTTTGGTATTATTAAAATATACTTCAAATACAGTTAGGGAAGTCAGTTAGTTTGGATTAACACACAGAAAAGATGAAACATCCAGCATTTCAGAAAGGAAGTTACAATACAGACACTCAAGCCTGAGTACAGAAGACAGGTCAAATAAAGACTGTTTCAGTTTATATTATTGAGGAGAATCAGAATATACATGCAGAAACTTTGAATATATTTAGCAGCACTGTTATTACTAACCAGCATTCCTGCATTTCTACAGACTGTTAGTGTTTATTAGCACTGCTAACGAATACAGTATTCGGATATTGTGAACATTTAATAAAGCCTTATTAACTGAACTACAGTGTCTGCAGAATTCATTCTGAAAAGTACAAAAGACTTGGCCCATAAAGGAGAGACTGGCACCTGTTCAGCACAATTTTGGGTAATTAACAAATAAAGACTTTCATTCCAGTCTCATTTCAGTTGTTTCCAGTTAATTCCAGTATACTACAGTCTTATTAACTCTTTCAGAGACCACAGAGGTTTTTAATTAAAATGATCAGTGGCTTCAAATATCTTACTTATCAGGACAGACTGGCAGCCATCTCTCTATACTCAGTTTTCCAAAGTCTTCTCTGTGGGAATTTGTGTTTAGAATTTTGAACAATTTAAGAGCCAACCCCCTTTGGCCTTCTAGTCCTTCACTGAACAAATGATTCCTCAAATAACAGGTTAAAGGTATTATTAAAATATACTTCAGATACAGTTAGGGAAGTCAGTTAGTTAGTTTGGACTAACACACAGAAAAGATGAAACATCCAGCATTTCAGAAAGGAAGTTACAATACAGACACTCGAGCCTGAGTACAGAAGACAGGTCAAATAAAGACTGTTTCAGTTTATATTATTGAGGAGAATTACATGCAGAAACTTTGGATATATTTAGCAGCACTGTTATTACTAACCAGCATTCCTGCATTTCTACAGACTGTTAGTGTTTATTAGCACTGCTAACGAATACAGTATTCGGATATTTTGGACATTTAATAAAGCCTTATTAACTGAACTACAGTGCTTGCAGAATTCATTCTGAAAAGTACAAAAGACTTGGCCCATAAAGGAGAGACTGGCACCTGTTCAGTACAATTTTGGGTAATTAACAAATAAAGACTTTTATTCCAGTCTCATTTCAGTTGTTTCCAGTTAATTCCAGTATACTACAGTCTTATCAACTCTTTCAGAGACCACAGAGGTTTTTAACTAAAATGATCAGTGGCTTCAAATATCTTACTTATCAGGACAGACTGGCAGCCATCTCTCTATACTCACTTTTCCAAAGGCTTCTCTGTGGGAATTTGTGTTTAGACTTTTGAACAATTTAAGAGCCAACCCCCTTTGGCCTTCTAGTCCTTCACTGAACAAATGATTCCTCAAATACCAGGTTAAAGGAACTAAATCTATGTCAACAAATAAATAGGAAACATTGCTATGTATGGTCATATCCCAATGTATCCCCCACCTCTGAATCAAACCTTTCACTACATGTCAGTCAGAGTAGCACCCTTGCCACTTTCAAGGTAAACCTAGATAATTGGATGGGCAGCCTTAAATCTTTCACCAGTCCTATCTTGCACTGCCTTCCTTGAGGCTGGAGGGAACTTTCAAATATGGGTTATAAGCTAGGCATGTAGTGGTCTGCAGACTGATTGCCTAGTACTTAACCTGTGAAGCTAAGGTGTCATATATACAGCCTGGAAGCATTGTTCCCTGATTCTACTGCTTTTGTCTGCTCTCATGAAGGTGGATGCCCTTTGTAAGTCACAATCAAAGTGGAGAGGCAGATTCTCTTGGCATCTTAGGGCAGATTTCTGTGTAATCTCTTTTGTCCATCATAAATTCTAAAGGTCACAATAACTTTCCATTTTACTGTCACATTAGAATTTAAAGCTTTATGTAAGGGTGACAAGATGATTTTCTGTTCTATTACATTGAAGATCATGTTTAAAGGTGGGAAACAACCTTTTTTTTTTTTTGCATAAAGCAAAACAAAAACGTAACTGCAACCACAAGCAGGGATAAACAGTACTTAATTCAAAAATTCAAAGTCTTCAACTTACTTGAAGAGTTGCTTTTTAAAAGTAATAATTGTTTATTCCAAGAGTTAGAAGTGCTTATGCAACAAGTTTAAAATCCACAATGAACTTAAAAAGTTGCTGCTTATTTCACAAGTTTAAAATCCACAGCATATTTAAAAAGTTGCAAGTGCAGAAGACACTTTCACCCGATAGGCTTCATCAGGCAAAGAAACTGAGTAACACATTGTGCTTAGCTTATATAATCAAGGTGTAGTCACATGATCTAGTCACATATTAAAACTGTAGTCACATGATACGATAAAAATAAGTAAAATACATGTAAAATTGTATATATAAAAATGTAAGTGACAATAACAGTAAGAAATGTAGTAAATAATGAAGGTACTTATAAAATTTTAGATTTTTCTATTTAAAAAAAAAATCATCATATAGGGTACAGACAAATACAGAAAGTTCAGTGTATTTGAGTATGTAAGTACTTCAAATAGGGCTTAATGGTAAACATGTCATTCAAGCCAGGAGGTATATCTGCCTTAAATCTAAAAATCTATTGCAGTTCTATCCTCTCTGTGTGTAATTTTATGTCACTCCCTCTAAGCGATGCACGAATAACTTGCAAAATAGCAAATTTAAAAGTATGAGTTAGATCTGTATTAAGAATATGTTTATATAAGGTATTTGTTTGAACACTCCTCCTGATGTCTGACATGTGTTGATCTATTATCTCTTTGTCTTGCCTATGTAGTATGCTTTGCACTTGAAGCAGTTTGCTATGTATAATAAGTGTTGTGTGTTGCAATTACCAAATGCTCTTAGTTCAAAAGCTGCATATTTGACTGGATGTCTAACAAACTTATCTGTATTAATGTACTTGCAAAAAGTGCAATCATTACATCTGTATGTTCCTTGCTTATTAGTGTAAAAGTAAGATGTATTTTTGGTTGCTCTTTATAACAAAGAATGCTCTTTCAGTTGCTAGCACTTCTATAACTAAAACTTGGTGAATCTGATACGATATTCCTTAGTTCAGGTAACTCAGTTAGTATAGACCACTATTTTTTAATAGTGTTCTTTATGATTGGTGCATTTCTATCATGTGTAAGAGTGTATCTTAGTTTGATATGATTATGACTGGTGGATGATCGTACGTCTCTGTTTGTGGTTAGCAGAGGTGTGTATTCTGTGGATATCTTGTTTGTAATGTCTTGTTTAATCATTTTAATTTGTTGTTGACTATAATCTCTCTCTATGAATTCTGAACCAGTCCTTTCAAATTGCTGTTCCATTAGTGAGTCATTTGTATTTAATTTAGCTATCATAACAAGTTGATTTAACAATGTTTGGATAGATATGTGATAGGTGTGAGCTGGTTCTATGTATATATGTATTGTTCCTGGATTATTCTCTGTACATAGTAGTATCTATCTGACCAGTATGAAGTTTGTTTAGGGTTATGTCAAGAAAATTAATTGTATGAAAGGATACTTCACATTTAAAGTTTAAGAAATCAGTGGTTGTAGAGATGTATGACTCAGATTTCTTGAATTCTTCTAGTGTACTTTCTCATAATAAGAAAAGGTCATCCACAAACTTTTTATAAAATTTCACATTTCTGTGACAGGGATTATATTCACTGACTATATGTTGTTTCTCCCATTGGTACATTACAATGTTGGCATAGGTATTGGCAACTGGGGTACCCATCGCCACACATCTTGCCTGTTTGTAAAACTTCATTTGATATAGAAAGATGTTTGTAAGTATAATGTCCAGTAATTCACAAATAACATTAATGTGACACTGTGAATAATCAGAGAATTCAAGTAAATGTTGTTTAACAAATCAAATTCCTATCTCATTGGGAATATCTGTAAACAATGAGTCTATATCTAGTGTAACAAGAAAACAGTCTTTTGCTGGGTGTAACATAAGCCATTCTGATAGGTGAGAAATGAAATTAGCTGTGTCCTTGATAATGGTACCTGTTACATGTAAATATTTCTTAAGTTGGTTGTCAGGGTAGCTCGATACGGGCTCTGTCGCCCATCCTCTTGCTGACACTATTGGTCTAAGGGGGAGATACAAGGGATTTATGGACTTTAGTAATACCATATATTACAGGTACAACAGGACTATCAGTTCTAAAGTACTGGTATAATTCTTCTCCAATGAGGTTGTCCTTGAGCATATTTTCTAGTCTTAAGGAAATCTGCTTAATTATCTGATTCACCAGTTGTTTGTGTATTTGCTCATAATCCAAGGTGGCTAGCATAGAGAGCATTTGATTGTTATAGTAATCAAAGTTCATGATCACAGTACCCCTACCTTTGTCTGTTGGTTTTATGACTATGTCTGAATTTGTAGTTCTTGACTGCTTGTATCTGTGATGCAGTCAAGTTAAAGTATTTACTGTGCTTGTCAACATAAAAATGTTTATATAGTTCTTTTCCCACTTATTTTTCAAAGGCCAAAACAAGTGGATTGTTAGGTGGTATAAATATGCTTGAACATTTGGGTACATTCAGTGGAGCATTGTTCTCTTTGACGAGAATCTTAAGATTAAGAGAACACATAAAATATTTAAGTTCTAGCAACATTTAAGCAATATCCATTTGAGTGGAGGGTACAAATGTTAATCATTTAGATAAAACTGACAGTTCATCTGAATTTAAAGTATAAGATGATAAATTTATTACCGTTGATTTGTTGCATGTTGGAACTTCATTTGGCTCCTGGTTATGGGTCTGTTGTTGTTCCTCCTCTTGTCATTCGTGTTCCTTTTCTGTTGAGGTTCTGACATGGGGAGGGGTTCTGTCACCAGAATTATAAAATCAAAGGGATCCAGAGCAACAACATTGTTGGCATCTACTAAGGTTGTTGACAGTTGCATTTCCTGCTGCATGGGTTCAGTAGGCGTATCATCAGTAGTTAGAAGTTGTACATTGATTGGTTCTTATTGTGGTTGATTACATTGGTTACTGGTTCTGTTGGTTGGCCAAGTAAAAATGTTTCCACATTTAAAATAATGTATGTCTCTACAAAGTTTCCTTTTCTTTGTTCTATTAACCTCTTTTCAAAAGCTGTAATGCGGTCTAATGTTTCTTGTAAAAGACAAGAATGTTCATTTACATCGATGCTTGTAATGAGATCCGGGTAGATAACTCCTACTTCCTTGCTTAGTTGCTGTTCAGTTGGATTAAAGAAGGCAAGCATAAGCTTCATGTAATGAAAGAAGCAGCTAAGATTCATTAACTGCCAGCGTCTGAGTAGAGCTGGATATTATTCTCTATAAGAGGGCATTTTTAGTATGCGTAGCCCTCTTGGTACTATCTTTTTTTGTAAATAAACTGAAAAGCTTAAGTGCTGCCATTGCAAGCGTTTAAAGTCAAAAACAGTTTGTTCAAATTGATGCAACTTTTTTCGATACTGCCTAAGAATATCCACATTCTGATTAGGCTACATGGTAGCAGAATCATTGCTAAAGTCCAGGTCTCCCAATATAGGGTTCTTAGAGACATTAATGATTTCAGAAATTGATGTAATGTTCCTGGCTGCCATGTTGCTGGTTGAAGGATCCTTGAAATGCTTATGTCCACTGTACCCACCAATAAAGAAACAGCAAAAGTAAAACAACAATATTAGTGCAGTGACAAATCAGTTACTAATAAAGGAAGACTAGCAAAACAAAAAAGTAACTGGAACCATGAGCAGAGATAAACAGTAGTTAATTCAGAAATTCAAAGTCCTCAACTTACTTGAAGAGGTGCTTTTTAAAAGTAATAGTTGAATTTTTAGATTTCATAAGAAAATGTATTTAATTGAAAGTACTGATACACATCCGATAACTATTTCAGATCATGCACCAATAATAACTAAAATAAAAATGCAGCGTAATGAAATAAAATGGGACACTGGCACTTCCATACCTATCTGTTAAACAGATAGGAATTTAAGAAATGAGTAATGGAAATTATTCAGGAGTTTTTAGAGAAGATAGAAACTTCTTCAGAAAATATAGCTAGGGAATGGGTTAAAATTAAAGTGAAGCCTAAAAATAGGGTAGAAATAAAAGAAAAAGTGATATGGTTAAGAAGTGACAAGAATTATATGGAGAAACTGATAAAGGTTAAAATATTGCAGAATAGGGGAATCTCACAGAACAAATAGAGGTGCGACTGCAGAGTGCTAAAGAGAAAAGAAGGGGCTACTTCGATAGCATGCATGAGTTTAGAAATATTGCTGTTAAGCAACTGTTTTTGATAATAACTACAGAGCACAAACACTTTTAGCACAGTGGCTCATGCAATAGAAAGTAGAAAGGGTTGCTGGCAAGCTTAGGGAGCCTATAACAAGGAAAATAACCAGAGATCCTGTAAAGGTATTAGAAATGTTTTGCAAATTTTTGAAAATCTGTATAAAGGAGAAAAATGTGGAAATCAGGAAAAGTTGGCTTTATTTGCAGATGATATTATTTTGTGCCTGATAGAAACAGAAAATTACATTTTAGTGTTGTGGGACATTCTGAAACAGTTTCAGTTTTTTTTTTCGGGATACAAAATTAATGAAGATAAGACAATAGCTGTAATCTATGTAACCATACATAGATTGGTTCAGCATTACCCATATATATGGGGGCATGCTAAAATGAAGTCCTAAGGAGTACAGGTTAAAAAGGATTCTGTCATAGCAGCTAAGGATATGTAGGAAGAGACTAAACAAAAGAAAATATAAAAACTGAGAAACTGGATGCTGTGTTTTATGGATATGGATAGGAAGACAGAAGCAGTAAAAATGTTTTTCATTCCTTTAGTGTTATACATAGGCCAGGCATACTTTTATCAACCGAAGTAGAAGTTGTGGATATCAATTAATAGAGCTGAAGGATTTTATCTGGAAGGGGTAGAGGGCAAACGTCAAGTGGGATAAGTTGATTCTTTCAAAAGATCAAGGTGGCTTTGGATTATCTTATTTAAAGAGGTATTTCAGAGCTACACAGTTAAGGCTCATATACACAGCACAAGTAGAAAGCTATAATTCAAAGTGGAAAGGGATGATGATGGAACAATGGGGAAACTCAGGAAATAAGGAGAGACTGTGATTTTGGATACAGATCCTTAAGGAGAATAACAATACCCATAAAGAGTATTATATTCATAAAGTAATAGAAAGTATTATAAGAACTAAGCCAACACAGGGATGGAGAAAGGAGATTGTGCCGACAGAGATGACAGCAATTAGGGGTACAGAGAATAGGCAAGAGGGGATGGAATTACTGGAGAATACTGTCAAGGAACCAAGGTATTGGAAGCAAATAATTAGAGAGGGAAAGGTAATAGATGGGAAGAGGCCATGAAAACATTTGGACTGCAGCCTAAAGATTGTCTTTCTTGTCAAGGATTGAGAATAGGCAAACAGAAAGGAATAGCAGTATCCTAAATAAAAGACCAGCACTGGTAGAGATTTAGCAGAATCTTGAACAGAAGCTGCTGTTAAAAAAGGATAATTAGTACGGCACATAAAATATTGCACGATAACTATAAGAATCAATCAGAGGAGGTCAGAAACGACTGGGAAGAGAGACTGGATATCCAGTTCACAAAGAAACAATGGGAGGATGTATGTGTGGCTCCCAAATATGCAACTAAGTCTAGAAGATTTAGGATTTTTTCACTGAGATGTATTTGCATAGGTATTTTTATATCCCAAGCAGACTCCCGAATAATTTTTTTTCTCAGGTAGATTGCAAATGTTGGAGGTGTGATGGGCAAGAAAGATGTAATTGAGAACATATTTATTGAAGTATAATGAGTTGGCAGACATTAAAAATTCCCTGCAGACTACTCTGTCAGAAATACTCTGAAAGCAAATTGGTGTGACTAAGGAAATGTTTTTATTGAGCTGTGAAACAGAATAGAAATTGCTTAAGGCCTTGCTGAGTTTAATTCTGTTGGCTGCCAAAAAAAAGCAATTACTAGAATATCGAAATCAAATGTAAACCAATTATACTAGAAGAAGTAAATATAGTAACAGAGATAAAATAACTAGAATTGTGATCTTTAGAAAAGGGTATGAGGAAATTACATGGAAAAATTGGGAATTATGTGAACAATATGTGCAGAATAATGTTTTGTAGGAGGAGGAATGAGGTTTAAGGGAAGGTAGAAATTGAATGAGCTATGCAATGTTTGACTGACAGTGACTATATAGAAGATTATATATGATGTATAATGTTTGCAGCTGAAAATATGTCAATATTTATTTTATTTATATTAATGGATGATTCCCTATGTCATAAGTGATAATTCAGTAAAGAAGTTTTTTTTTTTAATCATTACTTTATTCACAGCACAGTAGTGTTGAAAAACCATTTTTGAAGTGCTTCCTGATGAATGAAGTGTTTCAGAAAGATGAAGTGATTGTTTTGTTGTCCTTTTGGCAGGAGAAAAAAAAACTGTTTTTTCAATGTTGCATGTATTATATAGCAATGGTATAACTAGAATATTTTGAAAACTAATAAGTTGCTAGTGCTTTCAGCTGTTTACATGATTAAAAAATGTTACAAGCAGCCATTTACTGAACATACTGAACAAGAAATTTCAAAGTAGGATTACTTGTTATAGAACACATTCAACTTTATACAACAAATGAGCATATTTTAATTAGCATTGCCTTTCATTACATTACTCATTGAAAATGCAGAAAATGCTCTCTGGAGCCTATAGCTTACCAAATACAATAATGACTATCAGCTGCCAGAGCACAGCCTATGAGGAGTGCTTCAGTCATAGGTTCATAGGTAAGTACTACACTAGCTGCCCTTGCTGGCCATTTTAAACTCAGCCAGTTTCACTTTTTTGCCCAAACTAACTTGTCCCATTTGGTTATAGATTGGCCTTACCCATCCCATAGTCAATAATTGTATATTACCCCTAAAGACAATAACTGAGATCATGCCACAGATAATTTGAGGGGACCCATGCATGGCACAAAGCATTTAGGAGTGGCATCTGTCCATTAGTTGCACAAGGGGCAGTCCTGGAGTAATTTTTTGTTTCCCATCCATAAATCTAAGGTTGTCTTGAAAATGAACAGGGATGAACTTTGTTTTACGTGGATGGGAAGTCTGTTCCTTAGAAGCAGTATTCTCTGCGAAATATACCTTTCCCTCCAAACTGTTCTGTTGATGTTGAGGAAGAGTTTTATATTCCTAGACCAACTATTTCTGATGCCATTTCACATGCTGATGTGCAGTAAATCCATCAGTAATGGGTTAGAGGATACCCTTGTATGCCAGACACAGGCCACCTCTTAGTCTGTAGGATACCGAGTATAGTGACAGGGCTTTGAGTTGGTCCATGTAGGACACATTGTTTAGGCCTTGTATTCTTTTAGTAAGGTATTTCTGTGGGCATTCCCGATGTTGCATGTGACTGGACAGATACATACCAAAGGGGGCATAACATTCAATGATTGCGTAATGAGAGCAAAGGTGGACATGACATCCCTAGATCTAGACATAAACCCTTTGTTTATAAGTTGTACAATATAGAAGGACTTTCTTACAACAATAGACACATGTTTTTCAAATGTTAGGTCACTAGCCACATAAGTTCCCAAATCTCAAACAAATGGGTCAGTGCTTAGGGGTGTATTTTCAATGTTGTAATTCCCTGAGGTACATAACTTCCCAAAGGATATGATCGTGCATTTTTGGCATTTACTTTCAGACCATAATTTTGACACAAGTTATTTATTTTAGACAGGATGGCTCAGTCATTTGGGGATTCAGTGACGTCTCCTAGCTTGCAGTTATCTGCAAACATTGCCAGCCAGAACCCTTTAGTATTGACTTTTACTTCAGAAATGTAGATGCCAAACAGGAAAGGTCCTGGCACAGAAACCTGGGTGACTCCACTGGTGGTGACTGGTCTTAGACTCTTTGTGGAGGTAAATTCCCCTATTTTTGATTATCTGCATCCTCTCTGTGAACCATTTGGTAATCTAGTGGGCAACATAAGGGTTTATTCCAGTTTATTTAGCTTTTCTACTATGCCTGAGTGCGGAACTGTGTCAAAAGCATTGGCCAGGTCAAGGTATGCAATGTGCATGTACAATTTTGCTTTCATCCATTGCTTTGGTGACCTTTTCAAAAGAATTCACAGGTTGAGTAACCATGACCTGCCCTTGATGAATCGAAACTGTTCCCTATGTCCTGATTGATTAATTCAATGATAAGTCTTTCCATGGCTTTGCATATGAGGCTGGTCAGACATGGGTCTGTAATTGCCTGGTTCTGTGGATGGTTCACCCTCATACAGGGGAATGACAGTAGCTGTTCTCCATTCACTTGGTACAAAACCTGTATGGAGGCTAAGAATGAACAGTGTTGTTAGGGGTGTGGCTAAATCATGCTTCATGCTACTTAAGATGCATCCAAGGATATTGTCAGGACCCATCAATGCAGCATTTGGCTTTTGGTAGCACTTTTAGGACTTAGTCTTATGTGATAGCTGAAGGTGAGCTAGTTTCCAGTATATCTTGAGGGATAGATGGATGTGAGAGAGGGGTAAAGTTAGAGCTAAATTTATTAGCAAGTAGTTTAACTATATTTTCAGTCTCAGTGTAGGTAGCATCATTCACAATCAGCTCATCACATTGCTGCATTGTGCTTATAAGATTATGAATATGACTATTTGGTTTGGGTAGCTATTTTGGCTTTGGTGGATTTTATTAAGTTCCTAAGTTGTGTGTTCATTTCAGTGACAATGGCTCTAACATTCTTGAAATTACTCTTCTTACATTTTGGTCAAAATGTTTTTCCTTTTATTAGAAAGCTTGTTGATATTATGGTTCCACCATGTGGGTTTATTTCTGGGGTTTACTCTGCAGTTGTTCCTATGGAGTACAGCTGCATCTGTACAGATGTTTACATGCTGGCATAGTGTGGTAGTGTACATTTCTGAATATTCAGTGGTGTTAACTGGGTTTTTAAGCTTGCCAGTGTATTACTTAGGAGTTTATAGTTTGTCTTAAAGAAATTTCTAAAGTACCTTAGGTGAAAGGGATCTCTGGTTTCACTTTTATTTTGAAGGAGACTGCTTTATGATCAGATCTAACAAATAATGAGGATACGCAAGGAATGATGTAAGATACTCCCATATTAGTAAGGACAAGAACAAAGATGTTATTCCCCCTAGTGGGTACTCTGACTAATTGTCCCAGGGCACTTGTATTGATAAAGTCCAGGAATCTCTGCGCTTGTGCACTACTGGTGGTGTAGGTTACCCAGTCTGTAGTTAGATAGTTTGGATTATCTAGGAAAATGGTATTGGGTTTAATACTGAGGGATTCTAATTCCTGTAGGTCGGCATTGTGGCTTTCTTTTATCATAGAGGGAGTTCTACAGCTAATATATGGTATGAGACCTTACTGATGGTTATAGGGACAAGAAGAAGCTCTAGTGCATCATGCTGCTTTACTAGCCTTGATGTGAATCTCTTCTGAATGTAGACTGATATACCTCCACCTTCCCCCTCATTGTGCAGTAGCTGGTCTAAAGGTGTAGAAGGCATTATATCCCTGCACAGCTGTTTTAAACCATGTCTCAGTCACTACACAGATGTCAGTTTCTTCCAAGGTGAGAAGGATGGGTCCCTATTAATTTTACGAAGCTTTAGCTTGTCGAACTACAAAAGATCGACAGCTAAAAATCGAAACGTCCAAACCATGTACGATCAGCTAAGCAAATTTTTTCCCATGGAAAGAATTCACTTGGCCGTTACACAAAACAAAAACCTTTCAACCTGAATTAATGATGAGTATGAGAAGTCTTACAGGAAAACTATTTTGTAAGGACTATTTTGTTTGCTGACCAGTATTGAGGAAAACATTGTATACCCTGAAATACTGAAACTGTTGAATGGAGCTTTGAGAAAGAACCTAGCAGTGCATGAATAACTGTGCCTCCTTTATGTTATTCCCTGTTCTATGTTAGCTTGTAAAAAATCTGTATTTATAAAATGAAAAATTGATTCTTTGGACTGTTCTTGTTATTAGAAGCACTGCTAATTTCTGCTATACATATGCATGCACATGTATATGGGTAAATTTAACTTAATCAAAATACTGAAACATTGATGTTGCTAACTTTGACAACAAAAGTTCGACAAAGCAAACTTCACCTTATCACTACACATGCGCCAACAAATACCCTCAGAGCAGCAAATTAAAACACTACAAAAACAATCTAAAACCAACTTTTATGCATGGGGGCTGCACCCCCCCCCCTACCCTGTGGTACTTCTATAAAGTAACTTTGAGATCACTTAATACCACAGAAAGGGCATATTCCCCAACCTCTGCCATGCTTAATTTGCATTTAGCTGAATATTGTACAATAGTAGATGTCGACTGTATAGACTGCATATGTATATATGTTTTATATGTATCTGCGTGTCAATGTGTGTGTTTATGTGATTTCTTATAGATTTTCAGTGATATCCCTACAACACATTTGTCATCCCTGGTTCATTTTGATGGTACTACATTTCTTGTGACTGCCTGATCTTACTGTAAAGTCGTCATATCCAGCTACTAGTTCAGTGGTAGGTACTGTCAATGCTGTCCAAGATTAAATATGCTGACAGCTTAAGACCACTAAATATAACTTTTTTCTAATGTCCACAGAGTTTGTATCTCTTCCCTGCTGAAACTGCATCTTTTTACTTATTTAAACTTTCTTTGTTTCAGTGAAAAGGATACATAGAAAACAAGTTTAAGTAATCACACAGCTGTGGAGTATCAGCTGAATAAGAAGTCAGGAAGAGTGGAGGCATTCTGTCTTAAATGTTAGAAATGTAATGACTCGCTATATTTGTTCTTGGTTTAGCTTCTCTCTTTAAGTCAGTCTTTGTTTTTTGTTTGCTGTTTTTGAAATTAATTTACTCAACAGAAATTAGCAAGGTGCAAGTTTAGCAATACATTCCGTGAAACAAATTTGAATCAAGTAAGTATGTCAGATCCATAAAAAATACTTGTCTGCCAAAGGAAAGGTTTGCTTCATCATTTGGTAACAAACTCCTTGGAGTTAGATTACTTGCTTAGTGTATGACAATATTGTACACCCATAGCTGTGCAACATAGAGTTTGTGTGCCATTGTGACTGGATGTAGTAGCTTACCCCATTTAACAAAAAGTAGTGATAAATATAAAACTTTGTTTGCTCCACAGTACAGTGAAATAAAACCCTGACTGCATCACAAGATGACCCTGGACCAGCTCATAACCCAGGCTTTGGAGGACTCAACAAGGGACAGTAGCAATGAGTAGTCAGTGCCAACCAGGGTTGCCAGATTTTTGACGGGCAAGGAAGGGACAAAAAAAAAAAAAAGATCTTTCACACTAAGTGAAGACCAAAGGAAAAAAAGCCAATCAAAAAATTGCACAGCGGACCCTCTTCTGTTCATTGCAGAACATCAGGCAGTTCTGCATTAAACAGAAGTAGCTCCATTTTGCGATTTTTTTGACTGGCTCGTATACTGGCATGCGGGCCAATAAAAAAAAAAAACAAAGCGGAGGCTGTTTCGCCAGGATTTTAACTGGCAGTGCGGGACTCGGGATCGAGCTGCTGATCCAGGGACAGTCCCGCTCAGATAGGGACGTATGGCAAACCTGGTGCCAACTCACCCATATTTGTGATAGGCAGACAGCTTGGCTTACTGCTATACTTACACCTAGTAGAAGCTTGCTTATTATATCAAGTTAACCAACAACTGTTCAGCCATGATGGGGGCATGCATGTCAACCAAAGCATGCTGTAGCCAGAGTCTGGGATGAATTGTTATGCACATATCTGGGAAGTGTGTAGCATGAGTCACACCCATCAGCTGCCATGAGAGACCAGGGTTTGGGCTAAGCAGAAATCCCTGATGGTTGCCTGGATGACAGCGTCTGACAACCAGCTGTCACATGAAATGGTATGAACAGGCCAGGTGGGTCATAAAAATGCTGATGGCTGACATGCAGTAGGTATAAAAATTATATTAAAAATTATGATAAGATCATTTTCACAAAAAGGGTTGAGTGATCTTTGTATCATAGACCACAAAGAGCCGTTCCAAGGAAGTTTATTTTTTTGTGACTGATGTAATAGTTAGGAGAATAAGAAAACTCTGCTAATTTGAAGGTTGCATGACATAAAGAATGGTATTAGTGTTCTTATGCCTTAAGTCAGTCATAAATAAATCATCCTTCCTAGACGTTTACCAGGGAAGGCTGTAATACAGTAGATGATATACTTATGAGTAGAGACTGAAATACTGTTCTCAATGGCCCAAATAAATCTGCTCTGGATGTATGAACTCTATGATATTATTAACTTCTGCATCCATGAAGACATAGTGGTAAGACATAAATATAGAGGTATATTAAAAACAAACATTTGTGGATCACAACATTAATAAGGTATGCAATAAAAAAGAGGCACTAATTAGCTTTCAAATAATTACCCTAGTAGGAGAAACAAGTCTGGAATAAGTAGAGCAAAGAAACTACTTTTTATCAATTTTTCCGGATATAATCTCAAACTATACTTGCTGGCAAAGGTTGAAAACAATAATATGGTATCCTTAATTACATCTGAAAACTGAAAGGAAAATGGATTGAGATGTTATCCATAAACTATCTAGTGGTCACCTTGCCGCATAACATAGTAAACATATATGCATGCCTACATTAAAATCTTGTGCAAACCTCCCAAAGACATATGTCAGGGTGTTACAGACCTAAGAGGAGATTTCCCTTGCATAACTGCAACTACTATAACTGCTACCACAAAAGTAAAAAACTTCATATTCAAAAATACAGAATAAATAAAGAAAACAAACTAAACCTTTTCAGTTTCATTAAACAAAATATATGTATATGTAGATGGCTGAGGTTCCCTTTGTCAAAAGTTTTATTGTCAAACAGGATAAAGTCAGCTTGTAAGACTGAAAATCAGCTGATTGTACATACTGCATTTTATTTCTGTGTGAGATTGCAGTACAGTCAGGATAAGGGAATTGTTTCTTTTCCCCTCTGTAGTGGGATCTCAGAGTTGGTACAATAGTTAGCAGGTGTGGAGGTAGGGAGGATTACGCCCCCTGCAAAAAGATGTTTAACTTAATTTTTTTCAGTATGCTGGCAATAGAGCATTTGCCCTAGATCACTTGCAGTTTGATATTTTAGTTTTTTCTGAGTAATGGAACTACAATCATATAGACATGAAGATCTTTTGTTTTGAATCTTGTAGCAGTTTTTGAAGAGGTAATGACAACAAATCATTTTAAGGACTAACAGTGGATGTTGCTTATATTGACCTTGTAAAGGCATTCAGCACTATTTCTTAGGTAGGCTGTGGTGTCCTTATCTACTGCAAAATCTGTGTTTTTAGTATGTCATAGCATTTCTTGGGTCTGCTAACCACTTACAAATGCCCAATATACTGGCCATATGTTCTCACTAGTCTGCTTAGTTGCCACATAGAAATATTTTTACTGGGGTGCTGTGCCTTCCCAATCTGGATGTACACACACACACACACGCATGCACGCACGCACTCACGCACGAGCATGCACACACACACACACACACACACACACACACACACACACACACACACACACACACACACACACACACACACACCCTATTCATACCATATGAAATAATACATACCTGACAGAAGAAGCACACTTCCCAACTTAAAGTTTAGTGAGCCTTCCAATCTAGGTGTTGTGCCCCTCCCCTACACATAGGTTCACAGGTTCATAGGTAGGTACTAAACTATTGGCCCTAGGGCCTACATAAGCCTAGCCAAAAATGTACCCTGGCTTTCGCCACCCAAGAAAATTATTTTCCTGTGCCCCTGTCGAGCAGAGCCACAGAAGTGATCCCTGGGGTGAATTTCCTATTTCCCATCCAATCATCAAGATTTTTCTTGAAGAGTGCTAATGAGGAGCTCTGTTTGACATAGATAGGTAGTCTGTTCCAGAGTATGGGAAGTCTCTGGGACAGGAATCTATCCCTCCAGCATGTTCTGTTTATTGTGGTGACAAGGTTTAGGTCCCTAGAGCGTGTAGCTCAGAGGGATTGGGATTTCTTTAAGTGGAGCATGTCCAACAGCTCTGGGTTTGACATAGCTTTGTATGTTAGGCAGAGATCACCTCTTAGTAGGCGATATGCAATGGAGTAAAGCTGGAGTTTTTTGAGACGGTCTGCGTAGGGCATCTATTTGAGGCCAGTAATCCTCTTTGTGAGGTATTTCTGTGGCCATTCCAGTTGTTGTAGATGTCTTGTGAGGTACATACCAAAAGGGGCGTTGTACTCTATAATGGGTCTAATGAGTGATGAGTAGAGGGGAACAATGACCTCTTTTTTTCTGGATGAGAAACCTTTTGTGATGAGGTGAGCCATGTAGAAGGATTTCCTGACCACTGTGGCGATGTGATTATCAAAGGAGAGACTACTGTCCACCTGTGTCCCAAGGTCTCATCACATTTTTGGCATTAAGTAGACTACCAGCTATGTAGTAGTTCATGGGTACAGAGTTTTTGCCAAAGGGGATAACAATACACTTTTTGGCATTGAGCTTCAGGCCATGGCTTTGACACCAGGCATCTGTCTCAGTGAGGCCCTTTTGTAGTATGTCCACATCGTTAGGCATTTTGATTATGGCTCCTAGTTTGCAGTCATCTGCAAACTTTGTTAGCCAAAGACCTTCTGTGTTAGCCTGTACTTCAGAGAAGTAGATACCAAACAGGAGAGGACCCAGGACTGAACCCTGTGGTACTCCACTTGTTACTGGTCTGAAGTCGGATTTGGTGTCTGCTACTTTCACAGTGTGGGTTCTGTCCAAGAGCCAGTTGGCAACCCATCTTGTGACATAGGGATTTATACCTAGTTTAGTGAGCTTATCTATAATTCCAGAGTAGGGGATGGTGTTGAAAGCCTTGGCGAGATCTAGATAAGCTGTGTGTACCACCTTACCCTCATCTATGGCTTTGGTGACTGCTTCAAAGAAGTCAATCAAGTTTAGGAGACATGATCTGCCTTTTACAAATCCGAACTGAGTAGGGTCTAGAGTTTGGAGATTACCAATGTCTTTGTTTATGAGTTCCATGATGATACGTTCCATGGCCTTGCAGACCAGGCTCGTCAGGCTAATGGGGCGATAGATCCCATGGTCCGTCGTGGCTCCCCCTTTGTGGAGTGGGATAACCATCGTGGTACACCATTCAGTGGGCACAAAGCCTGAGGTGAGGCTATGATTGAACATGGTACTTAGGTAGGGTGCCAGTTCATTCTGTAGTTCGTGTAGAACGCAGCCTGGGAAATTGTCAGGTCCCATGGATGCTGTGTTCTTGGCTTTGGAGAGTGTGTTTTTTACCTGTGCAGCCGTGATTACAGGAACTTTACATTCTTCCAGTATAGAGATGGGCCCACTAGGGGGTGAGAGGGGGGTAAAGTTAGCACTGAACCTATCTGCCAGGATGATGGCAATATCAGTTGGTTTTGTATATTTAATGCCATTGTGCTGTAACTCAGAGCAGATCTGAGTGTTGCCATTGAGATTCTTGACATAGCTATAGAATGCTTTGTGGTTGTCTTTAGAGTCAGTGGCAATTTTGTTTTCATAACTAGTTTTGGAGGATTTTATGAGGGATCTCAGCTTCTTATTGAGGTTGACCAGGGAGCTCCTCCAGTCATGGGATTTTACTCTTTTTTGCAACAGTTTCTTTCTTCTGTTGTAGAGTTTGTTTATGGCAGAGGGCCGCCAGATTGGCATCCTTTTTTGGAGGATAGCATCTTGGTTCTATTAGGGATAGCATGATCCATGCACTCGTGTAAGTGCTTATAAAGTGCATTTGTGTAGGATTCAGCAGTCGTACCTCTACTGTCCGTCTGCATGGGTGTCATGAAGTTTGCCACTTCTGTCTTAAGAAGTGTGAAGTTGACTTTGGAGAAGTTTTTTACGGTGGTTTCCCTAATTGGGGGTGGGGTGGGATGTGGATGTCTTGGGTGATTAGCTTTTGGTCGGATCTGACCAACGAGGAAGTGACCTCTGGTGTGGAATACTGGTTGCCCATGTTGGTAATGACTAGGTCTAGGATATTGCTGCCCCTGGTGGGGGTGTGAATAAGTTGATCCAAGGCACTGGAATTTATGAATTCCAGAAAACGTTGAGAAAAAGAGTTGGTACATGAGTAGTTTTCCCAGTTAATGGTGGGGTAGTTGAAATCGCCCATTATTAGGGTGTTGGGTTGTACCCTAACACTTTCCAGTGTATCAAGAAATGAGGAGTGGGAATCCTGGGGCATGGTGGGGGCTCTGTAGCAAGCTACAATTTGGATTGCGGTCTTGCCCAGAGTTAGTTGCACTTGGATAATCACGGATGCATTATGCTGTGCAACTAGCCTGGAGGTGTGGATATCCTTAATGAATATGGACACGCCTCCACCTTTAGTGCTTTGTTCCGGGTTAGGTGCCCGAAAGGTGTGGTATGAATTATAGCCTGGTAATGCAGGGGTGCTCTCTGGAGCTTTGAACCAGGCCTCTGTCACTGCACAGATGTTGATATTCTCCATTTTAAGGAGTGCCTCGAGTGAGTACATTTTGAGGTTTAGACTTCTAGCATTGAGTAGCATTACCCTCAGATTTTGCTTGCTTTTACCTGTTACGGTGTTGAATTTGTCATTTGAACATCCAGTCGTTGTATAAACTACTTCCATGATCTCAACAGCTCTGTGGAAAGCTGGTGCAACCTCAGTGGTAGTTTATATGCAAAGTGGGGTAGCTAGGGTTTCAGGGTGTTACATTACATACAGTTGGCTCTATCATGATACTTTATTGGGCAGTGGTAAGTTTGTCCACAGCACATAGATATAACCTCAGCAATATCAAGAAGACACTTCTCCCCATTGCCATAAAAGGAAAAACACACCTTTGAGGTAAGAAGGAGGAGGAGACATGATGTCTTTGCCGTGAAGAGGAATCTATTTGCATGCTAAAGCATATATATATATACACACACACACACATATATATATATATATATATATATATACATACACACATATATTCACATATATAGCACTCCCATATATACACACACACACACACACACACACACACACACACACACACACACACACACACACACACACACACACACACATACTTTTATATGCATTTGTGAATCTTTGTTCCTAGATAACTATTTGGACAGAGCACTATGAGTAACTTATTAATTTATGAAGGATAGAATTTAGATGGAGAGAGGGCTCCTCATATTTTGGATAGCTACCAACTCAAGTTTACCTGTAAATTGTTTGCCATAAGTAAAGAAAAGCTGGCAGTGACTAAAAATATTCTCCATATGGATTACTAACTGCAATGCTGATTATCATCGGATGGCTGGTTGAAGTGTACCTTTGCCAGATGATTACTGTTTGTATTTCCCTTCCATGAGTAGAACTTTTTTTGGCAAATCTTTGCTGTAAAAGTCAATCTTCTGGGCTTTTACTGTTTCACCTTTTTGACTTCCTGTTATGTCTTTTGCACAGCTTAGCATTTTTTCCATCTGTTACACTCTACACAGTGACCCTCAGAGTAAGATGTGAACAGATACATTACATCAGTTAATCTATGACAGGGCAGTCTGCAATGCACACTTATTACCCTCCTTCTGTTCTACTACTGCACAGTTCTTCTACCCTCCTTGGTATCTTGTACCCTGTAAGCATTATGTGCATATGTTAATATCCTTTTTTAGTTTTCTTCTCCTTTGGGTACGACTTTCTCATATCCCATGAGGATTGTGTGGCCAGTCTTGCCTCACAGAATGAAGCCATAGATGCACCAGCAGGGAAGGGATAGCCACACTACATCATAGTAAGCTAGGGGGTCTCTGAAGAATTTTGTCATGAGAAGGGTCTCAGGAATGAGATCTTAACTGTCATCCACTGTACTGGGAGTTTTTGAAAATCAGCTGGTATTGTGAGTATTCATATATCTTCTTCATATATCAGCATATATTCATATATCAACTTATAATTTAGTCCATATATGAATATATCATATATATTCATATATCAACTTCTTTTCCTGTCATGCAAGTCACCACCTATTACTATTTCATAGTGGTGACATACACCCTAATCCCAGCCCATCTCACACTCATAATATCATTAATACCCCTTCTCCCCCCTCAATACCACCTCCTAACACTCAAAACTTATCTATAATAACAATTAACATTCGGAGTATTTGCAACAAAATTACTGAATTCAATGCATGGCTCTCACAACATAACCCTGACATCGTAGCTGTTACAGAAGCTTGGTTAAAGTCACATATATCCGATATTGAAATAGTTCCAACTGGTTATAGTATCCTACGTAAAGATAGACTTCTAAAAGAAAAGGGGGGTAGCTTTAATCTATCACAACTCTTTAACCATTTCAACTTTCCCCAAAACCATCCCAACCTTCAATAATATAGAAATCTTATTACCATCACTACACATTAACAACAGTAAACACCTATGTGTAGCAGGACTATATATTCCACCATGCCAAAACATCCCTATGCTTGAAAAACTTTCTATTTTGGACCACTCATAATATATCCTGTGAAACTATCATTTTAGGCGATACTAACATTAATTGGCAAAATTTAGTCTTAAAATCCCCAGATAACTGTATTAATCTCCACAGGTATACACAACTTGTTTCTGGCCCCACATGAATCATAATTCTACAACCAGAGGCCACCCTAGACTGGATTCTTGTATCAGACCCACAAAAATACTCTAATACTGGTACTCTCCCTGATGTACTAAGTGACCATTTACCAGCCTATACACTTAGAACCCATCTTCAAATACCCAAACCCCACAAATATTGACTAGCTAGAAATCTAACTAACTTCAACCAAATAACTTTCAACAACTCCCTAAAAGCTCAGAACTGGACCCCACTAAAAACGTTCCATTAGAAGAAGCTGTATTCTATCTTAAAAGATCTTCCTTGACACACTAAATACTTTATACCCTATCAGGTTCAAAAGAATAAAACTCAGTCATGCTCCTTGGCTCGTAAAACCTACAAAACAAATTCTTCTTTCCAGAGACCGGGCCTGGAAACAATAGTATCAAAACAAAAACCAAGCAAATTAAATCTATTTCAAACAACTGTGCAATAAAGCTAAGGCACTAGTAAAAAATGACAAATGAAATTATTTTTCACAACAACTATCTAATCAGAAAAACAACCCAAAAATTTTTGGAAATCAATCAACTCGATCCTTAATCCTGGAACTACACAAAACCCATCACCATATCCTACAAAGACCCAGAACAAATAGCCCACATTTTTAATACCCACTTTATAGACACCATTCTCAAACTTGTCAACAGACCCTCACTAATAACAAGCAATCCCCCTAACAATTTGACAAGTAATTCAAGCTCTCTTGGTGAGAATTCCAACTTACATAGGTTCATAGGTTCATAGGTGTGTGTACTAGGCTAATGGCCCTGGAGCCTTTACAAGCCTAGCCCATAGAATTACCCTGGCATCGTGCCACCTGATCTTAGTTCCCAGAGCCTCTGTCGAGTACAGCCACTGGAGTGATCCTCAGGGTGAATTTTCTATTTCCCATCCACTCATCAAGATTTCTCTTGAAGGGGGCCATTGAAATGCTCTGTTTGACATGTATGGGAAGTCTATTCCATAGCATGGGCAGTCTCTAGTTTATGAACCTGCCCCTCCAGCACGTTCTGTTGATTGTGGTAATGATGTTGAGGTCTCTGGAGCATGTGGTGCATAGGGATTGGGATTTCTTTAGATGTAGCATTTCTAACAGAGCTGGGTCAGACATGGCTTTGTAAGTCAAGCAGAGATCACTTCTAAGTATATGATATGAGACAGGGAATAGCTGCAGTTTTTTGAGTCTGTACATATAGGGCAATTGTTTAAGGCCTAGGATCCTCTTTGTGAGGTACTTTTGCGGCCTCTCCAGTTGTTGCAGGTGTCTAGTGAGGTACATGCCAAATGGGGCATTGTACTTGATGAATGGCTTAATGAGGGAAGAGTAGAGGGAGACAATGACCTCTTTCTTCCTGGATGCAAAACCCTTAGTAATGAGATGTGCCACATAGAAGGACTTTCTGACCACAGTAGCAATGTGGTGGTCAAAAGAGAGGTTGCTGTCAAACAGTGTTCCCAGACCTCTTATAGCCCCTTCTGTGTTCAATGAACTACCATTGATGTGGTAATTCATGGGAACTGGGTTTTTCCCAAAGGGAATGACAACACATTTTTTGGCATTAAGCTTAAGACCATGGTTCCAACACCAGCCATTCGTCTCAGTGAGGCCTTTCTGTAGGATGTCAGCATCACTTGGGGAGTTAATAATAGCTCCCAACTTGCAAACATCTGGGAACTTTGTCAAGTCAGAGTCCCTTCTTTTTGGCCTGTACTTCAGAGAAGTAGATAAACAGGAGAGGACCCAGGACCGAATCCTGTGGGACTCCACTCGTGACTGGTCAGCAGTCTGACTTGGAGTCAGCTACTTTCACTCTGTGGGTTCTATCTGTGAGCCAGTTTGCAACCCACCTAGTGATATTGGGGTTGATGCCTAGCTTGGTGAGTTTTTCTATGATTCCTGAATGGGGAATGGTATCAAAGGCCTTGGCCAGATCAAGGTAGGCTGTATGAACCACCTTGCCTTCATCCACACCTCTGTTGACTGACTCAAAGAAGTTGACCAAGTTAAGCAGGCATGATCTACCTCTCACAAAACCAAACTGTGTGGGATCCAGAGTTTGGAGATTCCCTATATCTTTGTTTATTAGGTCCATGATGATGCTTTCCATAGCTTTGCATATCAGACTCGTCAGGCTAAGGGGGCAATAGTTCCCAGGGTCTGTAGTCACTCCTCCTTTGAGGAGATGGATGACTGTAGCAGTGCGCCATTTGGTAGGGACAAAGCCTGAGGTGAGGCTGTGATTGAACAAGGCACACAGGTGATGTGACATTTCACTCTGTAGTTCACGTAGAACACAGTGAGGGATATTGTCAGGTCCCACAGAAGCTCTATTCTCGGCCTTGGACAGTGCTGTTTTAACCTGTGCAGCAGTCATACTGGGTGCCTGACAATCTACTGGTATTGTGATTGGTCCTTTGGGGGAGGGGGAAAGGGATAAAGTTTGCACTGTATCTGTTGGCCAGTATATTGGCAATACAGGAGAGCAAATCTGGGTATTGCCATGGAGATTCTTTACATAACTATAGAAGGCCTTGTGGTTGTCTTTACTATCTGCTGCAATTCTGTTTTCATAGCTAGCTTTAGAGGATTTGATGAGGGATCTCAACTTTTTGTTGAGGCTGATAAGGGAGTTTTTCCAGTCTTGGGACTTCACCTTATTCTGCATCAGCTTACTCATTCTGTTGTAGAGTTTGTTTATGGCAGGGGACCACCAGATTGGCTTCCTTTTTTGGAGGAGAGCATCTTGATTCTATTGGATATGGCAAGATCCATGCATTTGTGTACGTGTTTGTACAGTGCATTGCTGTATGATTCTGCGGTCATGCAACTATTATCCATTTGCATGGGTGCCGTGAAGTTAGCCACCTCTGTTTTTAGGAGCCCAAAGTTAGCTTTGGAGAAGTTTTTCATGGTGGTTACCTTTGTGGGGGGAGGGATGTGGATTTCCAAGGTGATTAGTTTGTGGTCGGATCTAACCAGGGAGGAGCTGACTATTGGTGTAGAGCAACAGTCACCCATGTTAGTAATGACCTGGTGAAGGATGTTGCTACCTCTAGTGGGGGTAAGAACGAGCTGGTCCAGGGCATTGGAATTAATGAATTCCAGCAAACGTTGGGCAAGTGTACTGGTACATGAATAGTTTTCCCAGTTAATGGAGGGGTAGTTGAAGTCACCCAGTATGAGAGTTTAGGTTGGACCCAAATATTCTCCAGGGTGCTTAGGAATGTGGAGTGTGAGTCTTGGGACATGGTTGGGAACCTATATCAGGCTACGACCTGAATCACTGTCTTACCCAATGTTAGCTGCCTTGAACCAGGTCTCTGTTACAGCACAAATGTCGATGTTCTCCATTTTAAGGAGTGGATTGAGTGAGTGCATTTTGAGATTTAGACTTCTAGCCTTGAGCAGCATGACCCTCAGATTGCATTTGTTTGTAGCTGTTACGGTGGTAATTTGGGCTTTGGAACACCACCTAAAAAAGGCACTATAGGGGTGGCAAGATCCTTGGCCAGTATCCGGAAGCCCAAGCTATCTCTGGCAAAGCATCAAGGTCTGTCAGTCATGTCATCCCAGGCAGGCAGATACTGGATCCCCTTAGAATTACACCAGAAACTTAGCCAATTGTTGAAATCCATCATTTTCTGCTTGTACTGTGGTATCATTCTGGGTGATAGTAGGATGCTGCTCAGGGCTAGGGTCATACCCGCCTGGGCTACATAATCTGAGAGCTCCTCCATGTCTCTTTTCATGTAGTCCAGGGAGGTATGTCTCAGGTCATTCACACCCACATGTACAATGACAGAGTCATATTTCTAACCTGTTGTTGAAGGACCTGAGTGCGTGCATTATGTGGCGGATCCTGGCACCTGACAGGCAGCTGACTGTTACTTTCTCCTTATTCAGCCTAGTGGGTGGGACATCAATGTGCCTCACTATTGAGTCACCTATGACTAGTGTGTTGGGCATGCTGTTTTGCCTTAGGGGCTTTGGTTGAGTGGCATACTGTTTAGGAGAGCTATGTGTCTCGTGATTAGTGTTGTGTTGTGGTGGTCAAGTGCATTTCTGCTTTGGAGGTCTCTGCTGTTTGGGTAGATTTTTACTGACAGCCTCCACGAAGGTGGGTGTGTGGTTTGTGTTTTTATGTGAAGGCAGTGCTGGTGTGTGTTTTGGAGGGCTATGTGTTCCATGTGGTGTGGTGCAAGTGTTGACATTCTCCTCACGGCCAGCTATTCCGGTCTTGGCTGGAGATTGGCTTCCAATTTGGATATATAAGTGCATCTCTCGCAAGTCGTTGTGTTGGGAGGTAAGAGGAGAGGGTTGTTGGTGTACATGAGACAGTTGCTACATTGCCCCAGGATGCCCAAGTTCACCAGGTTAATAGGAGAAAGCACAGGGAACTAACCTTTAGGCATGCCTGGAGGGGTGGGCATTAATAATGAGTACTGGAGCTGTTTCCTTGTAGAGTGTTTAGTGCTGGAAGCACTTTTGTATGCTACAATTGCTACAAGAAGTCTGGTAAAGTGCTAATAAGCTAGTAAAAGTGCAGGAGAGGAGAGAACTAGAAGATCTAAGGGAGAAATTGAAGAGCAGACTTTGGCACCACTCAGAAGCTTACAAACAGTCCTGGATACAGTAAATCTGTATCTGGACTAGACTAGTTACAGGAAAGGCGGGAAACCAGCACAAATGCGGGCTTTTAAACCAGAAAGTTGAAAGAGATGGAAAAACTGCCCAAACAGCCAATACACAACAATTTCTAGGCCAGAAACCACTCCTCTTGTAGTAGATAGGCTACCTAGTGCTTACCACTCCCACTGATAAGCTAGAAGGCTTCCCTCCAACACAGAAAAGCCTGAGGGGGCTCAAAAGCTTACATTGCTGCCATACCACATGGAACACATAGCCCTCCAGAACACACACCATATACTGATTTTTTTTTTCAAATAAAGATGAAGCAGAAAAATTTTCTGTATATATAATACTTGTGTTCCTTTTTTGATTATTTTTTCTACTCTGTACTTTACTCTTACTGTATAACCAATTTTAAAAAATCAGTAGTCTGTTATAGCCATATGAACGTAATTAATAATTTTATATTGTGATGTACTTTTACTGTGTATTTATTGGAGCTTTTATCCTCAGATCTCCTCTGAAAATGGGCCCCAAGCCCAGCAGGACCAACCCGGTTAACAAATGTCAATAAATATAAATAAATAAAATACAGTCCTGGATACAGCAAATCTGTATCTGGACTAGGCTAGTTACAGGCCCTCACTTCACAAAGAAAACACTAGCAATACTGAAGAAATTCTAAAGTTCTCCTTAAAACTGGTACCTACCTCTCTAATATTCAAACTATCTAAACTTAGATCATGCTCCCTCTCTGCTGATAACCTCCTCTCTGAATACCTGAAACTTAGCGCAAATGCGTTAGCCTATCCCATCAGTATTCTAATTAATAGATCCATCTCTGATTCCACAGTCCCTCAAATTTGCAAGAAATCTATCATAACCACATTGCATAAGGTTGGAAATACTAACAATTTAACCAACTATTGAGCCATTTCCATTTTCTCACCATTATCTAAAATAGTAGAAAAGTGTATACGTACCCAAATATTAGAACATCTCACAGACAACAATCTATTGGCCCAAAGCCAACATGGTTTCCACCTCGCACATAGTACTATTACAGCCTTACTTTCTTTCACCAATACCCTGAACAAAGCTTTGGACTCTGGTCTACTGACATCAGTAGTCTCATTAGATCTATCCAAAATTTTGGACACTGTATCACATATCAAACTAATCCAACAATTAGAAACATTAGGATGTACTGAACATACCATTACTTGGTTTACTGGCTACCTGAAAAATAGACAACAATCTGCCAGATGGCAAAACAATCAATCTGGTTATCTGGTTAACACATTAGGCATCCCTCAGGGCTCCATTCTTGGACCATTACTTTTTAATGTATTTATAAATAATTTACTTACTGTTTCCCTACATAGTTCCCTCATCCAGTATGTTGACGATTCTACCATTATATCCTCGGCCAGCAACTTCCCAGCTCTCCTCAAAATAACACAAAACACCTTCTCAAATACAGAAACATGACTAAACAAAGCTCAATTACTTCTTAGTCCCAAAAAATCCAAACTACTAATATTCTCTTCCAAACCACACCCCCAAGAGTTCAAAATGTACTCCCTAAATAATATGGAAATTGAAGTAGCGAAAACATCTAAACTTCTTGGCATCACTATAGATGATAAACTATCATTTAAACAGCACATTCTTAACACAATCAAAAAAAACACACTCAAAACTAGGTAAACTATATAGACATAAACTGTATATGGATAAGCCCACAAGAATAAAATTGACACATTCCCTCCTACTTCCCTCATTCCTCTATGGTTCCCCCATCGTTATCAACCGTCAAGCATCCTTAAGCAATAAACTACAATCATGCTATTATAAAACTGCCAAATTTGCTTCTCGACTGCAAACTGCACTCACCACTGTCATGCCATTAAAGAATTAAAATGGTTGGAATGCCTACATTACCTCCAATACACTCAACTAACTCTTGCTCATAAATTAATATACAATCCAAATAACTACACATCACTACACTCTATTGTACAATCCTGCATCCCAACCCGAAATCTTCATTCTACTAATAAACAGGTCCTTACCGTATACAAACCCAGTAAGAGAGCTGGAAAAAGCTTATACTCTTACTCCATAGCAAAGCTATGGAATACCCTACTCCCTCCATAACACCAAGTGAGCATATGAAAAACTTCAAAGTCACCCTAAAAAAATAATTTTCTTAATAATCACCTTGTGATTAGAACTTCATACCACCATAAACCAAAACCAAAGACTTTACTGACTAGAATACCCCTTTTTTAGATAAATGAAGTACTAGTAAACCAACTATACTCCTGTGACTTTCTCTTAAAGAAAGTATACTAATCAATATTTAACCCTTAAGAAACTTCCACAAGGTAAAAGTATAATCTTCTTCATATTGTACAGAATATACTGTGTCATGATTGCTTATATCGAATGTCCTCAACAAGTTTTCCATTTATATACTGTGCAAGTTTTACTGTCATTTATTTTCACTGCATAATGACATTGTACTCTGTGTATTTCTATCACTAAGAAATGCTATTTATATTTGTATGGTTTCTTATTACTGTAAATCTTGTTCTGTTGTATAATAATTTTTGTTTAGTTGTTTGCTGTAGTAATTTTTAATTTGTTACTGGAGCTTTTCTTCCCAGGTCTCCACTGAAAATGGGTTATTCTGACCCAGTGGACTTTCCCGGTCAACAAATGTCAATAAATAAATAAATGTATCCATTGTATGCCTTGGTGCAGTGAGCATTCTTTTTATAACCGCTCAGAAACATGGATGTGCAAGGTAGCTGCAATGCTTCATATGACTGGGGCTTTAACTCACATAAAGGAAATATGCAGTACAGATTAGATTCATATGTACTCAGCATATGTCTGCTTTGTACATAATTTTTAAAACAACTGCTTTTATTTCTTAACTTTGGTTTTACATTGTGAAAACCTACTGTTCTAAATACATTCCTGTATTGTGTACAAAATATCAGGCAATGACATGTAACAGATTACCACAGCACATCCGAGTGTGACTAATTTATGATTTTGTTATGTTTATATAGTCAAAAATGCATAAATTTTGTACTGACTGTACTTATAGAAATGTGCATAAAATAGTCAACTGCAATGTAAAATTTCATTCCAGTTTTGCTGTCTAGCATACAATAAAAAAGGTAATAGAGAGTCTTGGATGTTTACTAAGAACTACTTTCTTTGTGTCTTTTTCAGGTACCTGCTCCTCCATTGTAGCAAAAGTGAAAGCTCCACAAAAGTACATGTCATTTAAGAAGTCTAGTTCAATTGAACCTGACAAATCATTTTTAATCATTTCTATGTACTGTCAAGTCTTACAAACTCACTAGAGGCAACAGTATGTAAAGACTCCGGTTGCCCACTTGGCTTTCTATACTGCTTTTATACAATAGTTTCACTATTTACGGTACCTTGTAAGCAAGGTTAACAGTCCTTCAAAGTAATTCCACCACACAGACCCAGTCCCACACAGCTGTTACAGCAAAGGCTGCAAAACAAAAGTCACAACTGTAGGCCTTCACTAGGCCTTCCATCCAGCTCCACAAATAAAAATATTTTCCTGAACATCCCTCAGACTATATCCTCAATAGACACTGAATGATCCATCCAAATTCATTAACCACAAATCTTCTAACAGAGTCCATGTTCTGTTTCAGAATGAAACAATGACTGAGGAACCAACTTCCAAATTTTTCTCCTTCCAATCTGCAGTCTTTTATACAGAATGACTGTTTACCCTGCTCACACTGTATTATAACAATCCTCATCATTTACTTCGCTAATACAAACAATTTCCAAACTAGATTCCTATGAGAATTTTAGAGACGCAAAGCACATTTAAAGTCATTCAACCCATTTTCCAAATACAAGATGCTACAGTGATTATTGGTTGTGTTTACACTTTTAGCATGTCAGACGTGTGTGCAGTGATTCTGTTAATAAATAATTTTTTAAAGCACAGCAGTTTGTGTCAGATAGTTTTGGGTTGCTGCATTGAGTTCTGAGGATTTCTTATAACTTAATCTTTCTTTTATTGCATAATTCACCATTTTCCTTTGATAAACATCTTTATTAAAATATCACTTAAGACAGAGGCACACATACAGTGATAGAAAAGAAAACAAACCATTCATCCATCCATCCGCAACCCCTTTTCCCATTTTTGCACATGGGGCTGGGGAGTCACCTCAACAGTGACTATCAACAAAAAACACTTTAACATTTATATATATATATATATATATATATATATATATATATATATGTGTATACATTATACATTATATGTTTTATTTTTTTGTAACAACTGCCTTACAGTCCAACATTACATAGATTGCTCTATTCCTGCATTCCTTTAAACCTTACTCCAACTCCTGAACATTGTTCTGCATGTACTGTTCCCACAAATTCCTTTTATTTCTGTGTTTTTTTTTTTTTTGCTTGCTTCCTTTTCTAAACATCCCACTTCCAGTTATTTTCTCTTATTTACAATATTCAATAGTTTAAATGCAGTTGGTATAGATTATGATTTCATTTTTCGAGTAATTGTTTTTCTGGCAGCCAACAGAATTAAACTTAATAAGACCTTACTATGTTTAAATAATTCAGATCCTCTGCCCCAGCTCAAAAGAATAACTTCATTAGTTACAGCCATTTACTCCCCCAGTATTTCTGACAGAGTTCTCTGTAGGGAATTTTAAAAATCTGCTAACTAGTTGTACTCACAAAAAACATGTTCCCAATTACCACTTTCTTCCCCATCATACCGCCAACATTTGCAATCTACCAGAGGAAAAATTCTTTGAAGTCTGCCTGGGGGTATAAAAATGCCTATGCAAACAGTTCCAACAAAAAATCCAAAACCTTCTGGGCTTTGTTATGTATGTAATTGGGAGACATACAAATGCCCTCACATTTTTCCCCTGTAAATTACTTTTCTAGTCCCTCTCCTCAATCTTTTCTAACCTTATCTCATAGGAAATCATAGGTTAATACTAAGCTAACTGCCCTTGTGAGCCATTTTTAAGCCTAGCCAATTATCCCTTGTGAGACTCAAACCCTGCACCTTGTGTTTGTAAGGCAAACACCTTAACCATTAGGCCACCCGGCTACTTTTGATTTGATTATTATAGTTATTGTGCAATATTTTTATATGCCCTATTAATTATCCCTTTATTAACATCAGCTTATGTTCTAGAGTCAACCAAAAACTCTACCAAAGCAGGTCTTTCACTTAGGACACACCCATCCCTTTCTCTTTGTCTATACTCTGATATCAATCCCCAGTAGGGAAGGCAGTCTCTAGCCTGCAGTCCAAACTTCTTCTTGGTCTCATCCCACTCTATTACCTTTCCCTCTCTGTTGATTTGCTCCCACTACCATGGTTTCTTTGCCAGTTTTCTCCAGTAAATTCCAGCCTCCTCTTCCCTATTTTCTATACTTCTACTTATGGTCATCCATATTGGCAAAATCTCCTTTCTCCATTCCTGTGTTGGCTTAGTTCTTAGAATACTTTCTGCAGCTTTATGAATATAATATCCCGTATGGTTGTTATTCTCTTGAAGGATCTCTATCCAAAATCCCATTTTCTTCTTATTTCTTTAACCATCTCCCCGCTTCATCATCATTCCTTTCCACTTTGAATTATAGCCTTCTGCTAGTGTAATGTATATGTGCCTTAATTGTGTATCTCTAAAATATCACTTCAAATCAGGTAATCCTAAACCACCTTTTTGTAGTGAGAATCAATTTATCCCACTTAACTCTTCTCTTCTTCCTGTCCTAAGAAATTCCTTCAACTCCTTGTTAATTATTGTCCACACCTTCTACTCCAGTTGATAAACATATGGCTGACCTATATAACTAAAGGGACTAAAAACATTTTTACTACTTGTACCTTACTATCCATACCCATAAACAAGAGCTTCCAATTTCTCAGTTTTTGTATTGTCTTTTGTTTGTTCTCTTCCCACATGTCCTTAGTTACCACAACAAAATTCTTTTTATACCTCATTTTATCATGTCCCCATAAAAATAGGTATTGCTGAACCAGTTAATGAGCATGTACATAATTTATGGCTATAGTTTTTGTTTTATTTTCATTCATTTTATATCCTAAAAAAATGAAGCTGCCACAAAATGTTCCACAACACCAAAATGTCCTTTTCTGGATTTAGCAAGTACAAAATAATATCATCTACAAATAAAGCAACTTTTTCTGATTACCATACCTATTACATCCTTGAATTTCTGAGTCCCTTATTTTCCTTGCCAGTGACTCTAAATATAAAGCAAATATCAAATTGGAAAGATGATACACCTCCCATTTCCTCTTTTCAAACACAAGTTATTGGAGAGCAACCCTCCCACTTTAATTCTTGTTTGTGATCCTTCATATATCCTCATAATTATCAGGAAATACAACTGCTTTCATTGCTTGACTCATAAAATCACAGGTTACTCTGCTGAATGCTTTATCTCCATCAATACACACCAACAACAGCAGTATTTTCTTACATTCTGCTTCATTCTGGATCATCATTGTTCAATTAATGTTGTCAAATGTTTGCCTCCCTTCTACAAAAACACACTGATCCATATATAGCAAGTTTGGCACCACATGTGCCATTCTTTTATAACCATAGTCACTTTGTAATCATAATTTAAAACTGAAATGGGTCTATATAAAGCTGGGTCTTTGTGAGTTTGGGTAATGTAGGCACACCACAATGTTCTTCCAAGATGTTGGTGTAAGCCCTCCTTTTAAAATACTATTAAACAATATCTTACAGATCTTTATCACTTTCTTCCCTCCTAACTTCCAAACTTCTCTTACTGGAGACTTCCCTACAGATTGATTATGGTTCAGCATTTTTATCTCATATCCTTATTTCTTAACTATTTGTTGTTGACCCTCATCTTCCTCGAACCTTGACATAATTAAGTCTTCCATAAATGTTTCTATTTGTTTTCTTTCTTAGTTTCCACATTCCTCTGCTTTGTACAAATGTTCATAAATTGTCTGAAATATCTCTAATACCTCTATAGGCTCCTTAAGTTTGGTAACTACCCTTTATACTTTCTCTTGCTTACATCATTGTTGTGCTAAAAGTTTTTGTGCTCTGGAGTTGCACTCAAAGAACTGCTGCTTAACAGCAATCTGTCCAAACTCAAGCATATTATACAAATACTCCCTTACTTTCTCTTTAGCTTTCTGCAGTTGCTCCTTTTCTTGTTCTGTGAGATTATCCTTATTTTGCAATACTTTAACCTTTGCCAGCTCCTGTAAATATTTTTTATTAATTCTTAAGCATTTCTATTGCTCTTTAATTTCTACCCTATTTTTAAATTTCATTTTCATTTTATCCCACTCACTAACTATCCCTTCTGAAGAAATTTCTATCTTTGCTAATAATTTTTGAATAATGTCCACTACCCATTCCATAAATTCATCTCCCTTTAGCAGGTAGGTGAGAAAATGCTAGTGTCTAATTTTTAACTCATTACCCTGTATTTTATTTTATTTTTTATCAGTGCATGATCTGAAATAGTTATTGCTTATGTGTCAAAGCTTTCAATTAAATGCACCTGCACCTGTGAAATATAATTTCTATCCAGTGTAGCTCAGTTATTGTACCATGTGGAATAATATATAAATTATGTCACAGTTCTGATCTTCCATACCAAATACTGTCATAAATTTCTTCAGATATCTACCCCATTTTTTATATTTTCCCTTCTAGGTCTTCTGATACATCCTCGTTACTGCAAATCCAATTCCACTCCTCACATGTAAGTAATATTCCCCGCTGAAAGCTGATTATTTCTCCCACAATTTTCTTAAGCTGCATAATAGCAGTGTTTGGTGGAATATAAATACAAGGCAGCATCATCCTCTTTCCTTGCTTACAGCCCCTTACTACTACAAATCTGCCATTATTGTATTTTTTTCTGTTCTATTACTATTGGAGCCTCTCTAGCAATCAATATTATTAAACCCCTTTCCCTTTGTCCCTGATATTCTGCTGAATATTCATCCTGAAATCCTTTCTTTGTCAAATCCACAAGTTCATTTTTTCAAATGTGTCTCCTGCAGCATTGCTATTTGCGGCATTTATTTCTTAATATAATTCAACACTCTTTTCTTTTTGCCTATACATGTATGGCCATTTACATTCAAAGATAACATGAGTAGAATAGCCATTATGATAAAAATCTATTGTTTAAACCTATTATAGATGACAGTTTTTAATGTGTATTTTTAACTTTTGTCATACATGCACATGCTAATGTTTAGCAAGCTGATCGTTTATACAGTTGTTTCTTCTTATCTCCATTTGAACATATGTTACATTTTTCAAGACTTTTTCTTTAATTAAAAAAACAAATAAAAAATATATTTTTTTCAGAACATCCCCACCACTATTAACTTAGAACAAATACACAAAACTATTCACATTATCAACAAATGAAGTTTAGCCCTCCAGATAGAAACACTTGATCCAGATTGACAGCTGCACTCACAGGCATACTCTAATCTAAAATTAAGGTTACCCACAATAAAGCACATGATACAACCTGTGTTCTCACATATACTGATTGCTGAATGTTCTTTTCTTATCTCCAGACCTCTCTCAGATGTGAAAACAGTGTGTATACTTTCAGAAAACATTAACATTTAGCCCTAAGAAAAAGTGCATTGGCTACCTTTAAAAAAACTAAATTATGCTCTGTTTTAGGAAATGTGTTAAAGTATTAAGGCAGCTGGAGAGGCTACTATCTCTTATTCACTTTCCATAACTTTTAAATGTTCAAAGCCGATATGTTCGAGACCATAACATCAAACATTTAAAAGTTTGAAAACTCAAGTAGAAACAAAAAAAAAACTAAACCTGCGTAGCAGGGGGGCAAGCCCCCACCCCCACCACCTCCCCACTACTTAAATATACCAACTCCGAGATCGCACTACATTGCAGAAAAGGGAAATATTCCCATTCCACACTGTAGGGGCATCTCCATTCAGTCCGGTCTTGTCCATATGAGGTTTGAACTTTTAAAAGTTTGATCTACTGAAGGGGACCTACATATATATATATATATATATATATATATATATATATATATATATATATATATATATATATATAGTTAAGAGTAAGGAGGCATTTATTGCTTCATCATCCTATGATAATTGAGTGCTTGAAACAGTTTACTCAACCATTCTAGTTTAGTCTTATAATGCAGTCCAGTATTGTGTCCTTTTTGTATTTTCACTTGTCAAGCAGATACTGTTTTTTTTAACTTTCTGCATTATTTAACTGGCTAATATGATTATAGCACAAGTATCTCTACTCAGAAAAACCTGGAATAATAACATCTGGCAAACTGACCAGCTCAATCATACATTGTGCACTGAGAGACAGAAGAAATCAAACCCAAGGCTTAAAGATGAAACTCTACTGGTTCATAACTATTCTAAGTGTATACTGTCAATGCCATTAATAATGAGAGTTTCCTTATTTCATCATTGCATGTTAGACATGGTATAAATGTCTCGATATATGGAAAAAAATAAACAAAAGACTACAAGACAGGAGAATACTAGTCTAAATGTAAAAGTAGTATGTACATATATATGCACCATCACCATTACAATCACAGATATAGTTTATAAATGTTTATATGCTACAGTTCCCCATCACTGTCAGTAATTGTACTTTTTAAGATTTTCTGTATATCCTTCAAAATATAAAATTTTAAAATACTGTGTGATTTTTAAGTACCCTTTCACTGCGCAGGCTACTGCTCATAAAATAAATATAAAGAACTGCTGCTTGAGTTTATAAAACAGGAACAACCTAGAACAAGTTCTTAAATTCTCCCACAAGATCAAATAATATGTAAATAAAGACACTCCTTGTGCATGCCTGCTAAAAGTTAAACTATGATGTTAGATGCTTGACATTAAGAATAACTGAAAAAGATAGATGAAAAAACACATCTACATTTTAGATTTCTTATACAAGGATTACAAATGACTATAATTCAACAGCCCCAACAAAACAACACTAAGGCACTGTACGAGCACATCCACTCGTGCATGAATCATGCCATCCCAAATAGAACCAAGATGCTCTTCTCCAAAAACAGGAAGCCAATCTGGTGGTCCACTGCTATAAACAAACTATACAACAGAAGGAAGAAACTGTTGCAAAAAAGAGGAAAATCCCAGGATGCAAAAAACTCCCTCACCAGCCTCAGTAAGAAGCTGAGATCCCTCATAAAATCCTCAAAAGCTAGTTACGAAAATAAAATTGCCAAAGATTCCAAAGACAACCACAAGGCATTCTATAGTTATGTCAAGAATCTAAATGGCAATGCTCAGATCTGCTCTGAGTTACAACAGAATGGCATTAAATATACTGATCCCAAGAATATTGCCAATATCCTGGCAGATCGATTTAGTGCCAACTTTGCCCCACTCTCACCCCCTAAAGGGCCCATCTCAATACCAAAATACTGCCAAATTCCGATAATCACAGCCACACAGATAGAAACTGCACTCTCCAAAGCTAAGAATACAGCATCCATGGGACCAGATGACATCCCAGGCTGTGTACTACATGAACTACAAAATGAACTGGCACCTCACCTAAGTGTGATGTTTAATCATAGCCTCACCTCAGGCTTCGTGCCCCTTGGATCCCGGGAACTACCGTCCCATCAGTCTGAAAAGCTGGATTTGCAAGGGCATAGAACGCATTATCATGGAACTTATAAACAAAGACATTGGCAACCTTCAAACACTAGACCCCACCCAGTTTGGGTTTGTGAAGGGCCGATCTTGTCTCCTGAATCTGATTGACTTCTTCGAATCAGTCTTCAGAGCTGTGGACAAGGGTAAGGCAGTCCACACAGCCTATCTGGACCTCACCAAGGCCTTTCACACCATCCCCCACTCTGGAATCATAAATAAACTTACTAAGCTGGGCATAAATCCCTACGTCACTCGATGGGTTGCTAACTGGCTTACTGACAGAACCCAGACAGTCCAAATCCAGCTCCAGACAAGTGACAAGTGGAGTACCTCAGGGTTCAGTCCTGGGACCACTCTTGTTTGGCATCTACTTCTCTGAAGTACAGGCCAACACTAAGGGACTCTGGCTAACAAAGTTTGTAGATGACTGCAAACTGGGAGCCATTATTGAATCCCCAAATGATGTGGATATTCTACAAAAGGGCCTTACAGAAACAGATGCCTGGTGCCAGAGCCATGGGCTCAAGCTTAATGCCAAGAAATGTATAGTTATCCCTTTGGAAAAAACATGTACCCATGAATTACCACATAGGTGGCAGGACACTAAACATCGAAAGTGTGATGAGAGACTTAGGGACACAGGTGGACAGTGGTCTCACTTTCGATAACCACATTGCCACAACAGTCAGGAAATCCTTCTATGTGGCACACCTCACCACTAAGGGCTTTTCATCCAGAAAAAAGGAGGTCATTGTCCCACTGTACTCATCCCTCATTAGACCCATTATAGAGTATAATGCCCAGTTTGGTATGTACCTCACAAGACATCTGCAACAGCTTGAAAGGCCACAGAAATACCTCACTAAAAGAATCATAGGCCTAAAGCAGATGCCATATACTGACCATCTAAAAAAACTCCAGCTATACTCTGTGGCATATCGTCTACTCAGAGGTGATCTCTGCTTAACATACAAGGCCATGTCAAACCCTGAGCTGTTGGACATGCTCCACTTAAAGAAATCCCAATCCCTCAGAGCCACACGTTCCAGGGATCTAAACCTTGTCATCACAATGAACAAAACATGCTGGAAGGATAGGTTCCTGACCCAGAGACTCCCCATACTCTGGAATAGACTGCCCATACATATCAAGCAGAGCGCCTCTTTGGCCATCTTCAAAAGGAACCTTGATGATTGGATGGGAGATAGGAAATTCACCCCAGGGATCATGTCAGTCGCCCTGCTAGACAGGGGCCTGGAGAAGTAAATAGTGTGGAAGAAATATCCAGGGAATTGTTATAGCTAGGCTTGCATAGGCCCTAGGGCCGATAGCCTAGTACCAACCTATGAACCTATGAACCTATGAGATGACAGTACATTGTTATAGTATCATTAACTCAGATAAAAAAAAATCATTGCCATAGATATAAAAAAGACCTTCTGATAATGCCCTAATGGTGCCCCACATGTACGCTATACTGAATTCTTTATAATTTGAGTATTTTTCTGACCTCAAGGAGGAAAAGAACTTTCAATTATTAGATATGAAGACAGCTCCAAACTTGGCAATATAGTCATACCTTCTACAATTGCGGGACTGCTTCAAAATGTATTAGATAAAATACATACCTGATGCAATATCAGAGGCTTATCTTTGAACATTAAGAAATGCAGCATAGTCAAATCTGGCAAAAGGACTACTGATTTTGACTACAAAATGGGGGACAATCCCTAAGGTTAAAATGCCAAATTAGAGACTTAGGAATTTTAGTGGATAATAAACTCATCCTTATTAAAATGTGACATAGGGACCAAAATACTTGTGGATTTCCCATATAATACTCAACGTCGTGTCTAATTAAAAGAAGAAAGTTATGTTTGTGTCTTTTGGCTTTTCCCGGTTAGGGGTCGCCACAGGGGAACTCTGGTCTGCTAATGATTGGTAGTTGGTTTTTACGTACTGAGTTACCAGCCCTGACACACAACCTTCAATGAAGGTACGCCCATTCACACATGTCTCCACGCAGAAAACATTCTAGCTGAGAATCGAACCGGACAGCGTCTTACTATGAGGCGACAACGCTACCGCAGCACCACCACCGCGGGTACTAAAAGAAGAAAGTTATGATTTATCTATATGTTGATTTAATACCCTACCTCTGAAACAGACTTCTCAGTCACATAAAACAAAGTTAATTCCTGTCCATATTCTAGTGCAACTTGGATCTATGTATGGGAAATAGAAAATCTACTCCAGGACCTGCCACCCTGTGCTAATAGTGGACAGAGGCAGCTCCTAAATGCTTTCTCCCATGCATGGGTCCTCTCAAATTATCTATGGTATGATCCCAGTTATTCTCATTAGGTGTAATGTATAATTATCGACCATGGGATGTGCAAGCTCAGCCTCTAGCCAGATTGGATAGATTAATTCAAGGACAAAAAAGGAAAACTGATTAAGCTTAAAATGGCCCACAAGGGCAGCTAGCCTAGACACAGTACATGAATTGTCACTTTTTTATGAAGGGGTCATATAGACTCCTAATTGATGATTTCTGCATTTCATTCAAGGTACTGCATGCATTACTCCTGTATGAAAGTTTGTGATGGACTGCAAATACAGGGGCAGGTCAATCTAAGAAAGTATAAATGCAGTATACAGATCCCATCCAAATGCTGTAAAAAGAGCTCCATTTCTTACATTAAAGAAAACATTTTAATAAGCAATTTCAAAAACAGACTTGAATTAATTCAGGAAAATGTCATTCAAGTTTCTAACCATAATAACAGAACTTGTGAATCTATAAACCTGTAAACTTAAGGCCTTTGACAACTAAAAATGATAGAAAATGCAGTGAAAGGAATTGCCAGATGATTCATCCACATATTCCTGATAGAAATCAAGGGCTCCAGAGTCTAAGACTTGAACATTTAAGCCCTACTGTTTTAAACAGTACATTTGTATAGCACTGAGCTACTTTCTGGTTGCTAGCACATTGTTCTGCTGTTACAGACCACTGTCCAAGTCCTCACAAGTCCACAAGATTGAGAGGAGAGGAGTCTCCCTAGTATCTGCTCTTGGCATTGAGACCCAGGTCTCCAGTGCCATCTTCTTTTGATTCCCTGTGATGGGTAACAGCACACTAGTATGTGACAAGCAGGATTTTGTGCCCCCAAAGTGCATTTCTAGATCTAGAATGTATCCTAATAGTCTGAATTCATGAATTTACTTCCAGATAGTTTGCCAGTCATAAGTGACAGTTATGTTAGCCCTATGGTGCTCTTTTGCCAATGTGTGGATCTTCTTTCTTTCCTTTCTGTGCTGGAATTTGAGAACCTATTTAGAACCTGAGAAAAGTTCTAAAAGGGAACATGACAGCATAAAACAGCTGTTAGCTATGATGTCATTACTGCACCCCATGCTGGAACCTTATCCCCTACAGCCAACAATAACACACTCCACACATTTCCATCTTAAGCTCTGCATGCACTGCATCTGAGTTCGATAACCATGTGACCTCAGCAACTTGTCCTGTGTGGGAGAGATACATGAGTGATTCTCAGGGTTATAGTACAAGCGAGTTTGTCTCTTTGTCCTTCTAAACCTTAAGTCTCAGGACTGAAAAATCCCTTGTCCTGAAGGTGCAGAATAAATTAATCCACTTCCTATAATAGCTCCCCCTGAGGATCTCTTCTTTATGGAAGCCCTCAAGTTCAAGTAGGTTCATAAAGTCTTTTAGAGAATGTAGATATGGGATAAATTGAAATGGAGCCCTAAGCCATACGCTCTCTGCAGCTTGTTGTTAAGAGCAATGTGTTCACAGTATGGTACCTTAATTCAGGGCTGTCAGTACCAGAGAAAGTTGAAGACTTCTACAGAGTATCCATTCATGGTCTTTCCTTCTAACAAAGCATCCTATGACAGATTTGTCATTTAATCTGCAGAACAGAGCTCCCAAAAGCTGCAGCATTTTGCTAATTCCACCTTCATCTACAGGAAAGACATCTATTGAGAGACTGTTAAGACATTTTTATTCCTCTGTCAATTTGGCTTTAAGAAATGTTGTTTGTCTCACTTTTTATTTTCAGTCCTCTTCATTAAAAATAACATGGGCAAGCTGTCTTCCCTCACTGACACAGATGAGAGGGCTTGTAGAAAATGTTTTTAATTTGATACCTAAAACAGGGTCCCATTTAGTTTTTCCCATCTTTAGTATGACTGACATCATGACCAGGATTTACAGCCAATGGTATTTACTTCTGTAGGGCAGCCTAGGTTAAACTATCCTCTGTTCATGGAAAGTTGACCGAGGCTTTGTTGAATGATCCACTTAGAGGTGAGTTGTCTTTTTTTAACTTTTGTAGGATATCATCAATGACTTCCAAAGAAATGGGAATACCCTTCCTGTGGTGGAAGTTATGAATTTCCCTTCTCCCTTAGTTTTAAGTTAATGCAGTCTTCCAGCATAAAGAAGGCCATAAAACTGCATTAGTGATCTACATAGTTACACTCTCACACGCTATGCTCCTTCCCCAGTACTCCAAAGAAATTCCTCAAAAGTGCTTCATCCCAGACAGCCCAGAAATATTTTTTTCCAAGAACTATTCAAGTACACATTTTTTTTTCCATTTTTGCTCGCATTTGGAGAACTTTTAATCTGGGGTTGTTGTTTTTTGCATGGTACTTTCCCAGTCTGGTCATCTGACAGACCAGCAGATGCCAGATACTGTACTAGCATTGAATTAATTCCTCTTTGGCAAGGCTGTTATAAAAAATAGTTCCATGAGGGGAGGAGTCCCTAAGAGATCAGTAGTAGTGTTAAGGGAGTTCTTACCTGTATGGGACTTCAACAACTTCAATCATCCCTTCAGTTATGTTAGTTTTTTGTATAGTTATCATATGGACTCTGATGTTACCACTTCTGTAATACCTTTGGATAGCTCTTCTAGACATGACTGGTGTTTGTTGCCAGATCTGTATCTAGGAGAATTATAGGAGATTTCTGCTATTTGACTTGGCTAGGCATAGTTTCCAGTATAGAGTCCAGCCCTCTGGACTTCACAGTGCACCCAGGTTGTTAGAATTTTTAAACATCTTTATTAAACATGACATTTTTAAAAAGTGGCATAGGTATATACAGAGTAACAGAAAATAAACTAACTGTAATAACATTCCTTTGTTATTTTCATGAAGTATACAGCATTAAACTTAGTAAAGTCTTACTATGTCTGGGTAATTCAGACCCTATATCCGAGCTGAAATAAATCATACCTTAGTTACACCCATTTGCTTCCCCAACATTTATGGCAAAATACTCTATAGGTATTAAATAAAACTGACAACTTTTTACATTCCAAAACTGACAACTTTTTACATTACCAAAAATATGTGTTCCCAGTGATCTCTCTCTTTCCTATTACACCTCAAGCATTTACTATTTACTTGAGAAAAAATTCTCTGAAGTCTGCTTGGGGTCTAAAAACACCTATGCAAACACTTCCAAGCAACAGTCCTAAACCTTCTGGACTTTGTATATTCTTGGGAACCATAAAGATATCCTCCTATTGTTCCTTTGCATATTGTCTTTCCATTACCTCTTCCTAATATTTTCTAACTTCCTCTACTTTATTCGTATAGTTGGGACATAGAATGCTATATACTCTACTAATTACCCCCTTTTTTAAGAGTTACTACTATTCTAGACTCAACTAAAACCTCTACCACTCAACTAAAATCTCTACCGGTTCTGGCCTTTCATTTAACAATCCCCTGCCCCGTTCACTTTGCCTGTACTCTGATGTTAGTCACTGATACAGAAGGCAGTCTCTGACCTGCAGTCAAAACTTCTGCTTGGCCTAATTCCATTCTATTACCTTTGCCTCTTTAGTTATTTGTTCCCAAAGCCTGGGCCTCTTTGCTATTTTTCCAGTAAATTCCAGCCCCCTCTTTCCTATTTTCTGTACCCCTGCTTGCAGTCATCCCTGCTGGTAAAATCTCCTTTCTACATTCCTGTGTTGACTTAGTTCTTGAATACTTTTTGCTATTTTATGAGTATAATATTCTGCATGTTTGTTGTTCTTCTTCTTAAAGACCAGCATCCAGCATCCCACTCTCTCTCCTTACTTCTTCCCCCCGTTTCACCGTCATCATCCCTTTCCACTTTGACTTATAATTTTCTGCTTGTGTTAGGTATAGCACCCTTAACTACATAGCTCTAAAATATCCCTTCAAATTAAGTAATCCTAAACCACCTTGTTACATGGGGAGAATCAATGTATCCCACTTAACTCTTGCCCGCTTCCTATCTCAAATAAATTCCTTCAACTTTTTTGTCAATTATGGTCCATAACATCTCCTCTGGTTGCTAAAAATATGCCTGGCCTGTGTATAACATTAAAGGGTTTGGAAATATTTCACTGCTTGTATCTTCCTAACCATAGCCATAATCAACAGCTTCCAGCTTCGCAATTTTTTTATTGTTTGTTTAGTCTTTTCCTGCATATCCTTAGCTGCCAAAATAAAATCCTTTTTAATCCATACATCTAAATACTTCATCTTATCACATCCCCATAACTGTAGATATTGATGAACCTATTCATGTGTGGTATATAGTTTACTTCTATGGCCTTTGTTTTAGCTTCATTTATTTTATATCCATAAAAGGCATGAAACTGTCCACAACCCAAAAATATCTTTTTCTGGATTTATCAAGAATGAAATAATATTATCTGCAAATAAAGTTAATTTTCTTCATTACTATACCAGTTATATCCTTGAATTTGCGAATCCCTTATTTTCTTTGTTAATGGCTCTAAATACATAGCAAATAACAAAGGGAAAAGAGGACACCTCTGCCTTGTTTATCTTTTAAAACACAACTTGTTGGAGAGGACCCCTCTCACCTTCATTTTTGCCTCTGACCCTTTATATATCTCCCTAATTAACCCTATTATTCTTTCAGGGAATACAAATGTTGGCATTGCCCTACTAATAAAATCCCTGCTAACTCTTTCAAATGCTTTCTCTGCATCAAGACCCATCAACAATAGCTGCATGTTCTTATCATCATTGCTTTATTAATGCTGTCAAATGTTTACCTCCACCCAGAATGTTAGCCTTGTTAGTGAAAGAGCTGCAGCTTGTCATTAAAGGGTCATTGAACTTCTGTCCAGTAAAGCAAATAGGCATTACATTGTCATGGGGTGATAGCTTCCATTGCTTGTTTAGAAATGTATCCACTGTGGGCATGTGTGTCATGGCTTTATAGTTGCTACTGCACACCTTCACCAAGCACTGTAAGTTGGACCATCACCCAATGGGCAGTGCATTCTTTGGAAGGGCACTGTCTCAGAGCACCTTGCCCTGTTTTCCTCCTAATACAGAGGCAGAACGTCCCATGTACAATACTGTTTATCACAGCCATGCTCATTCTAATGCCAGTTTGGAGAATTAGAATTATGAAATGGGTACATTACTATACAGTGGACACAGCATTATGTATACTGCTAATACTGTGTCAACTGTGTAATCTAATGGTATGGTAGCACACTGGTGGATGGTGACTTCTTTCTTATGATACTCCTGCTTCACATACAGCTTCTCTTATGAAACCTGGCATCATGAATGCTTAGATCACAAATTCTTAGCCCACAAGCTTTGAAAGCTGTCAGTAACACTACACCTAATGTGGCAACTTGAAAAAATGTAGGGGGCAAGGGCCTACACCCCTTAAATTTAATTATACCAACTCCATAGTTGCACAATATCAGTGAAAGGAGAAAGTCTACAAAAGAAAGGGGCATGGCTGGCAAAATGGTTAAGGTCCTCACCTCACAGAAACAAAGAAGAGGGTTTGATTCTCTCCTCTGGTTATTACTTAGTTATTAGCTAAGCTTGCAATAGTCTGCAGACTAACTGCCTACCTAGAGTACCCACGAGTCTTGAATAATTATTATTTTTTCACTCCTACAGGAGGGAACAAGTGATTTTCTTGGTCTGCCATACCCAGGACATACAGGGAAGGTTCACAAATGTGTCTTGATGTGATTCATAACATTTTCAGCCTCACTGGCATGCAGAACAGTGATGATTTGCATAGTATTAGCATGCTGAGATCTGCTGGTATTTAAGCTCTGATTGCTGGGAGCTTGATATAATCAGTGTGTGTGTGTGTGTGTGTGTGTGTGTGTGTGTGTGTGTGTGTGTGTGTGTGTGTGTGTGTGTGTATGTGTGTGCTGGAGGGTCTTGGTTGTACTATTGTACCTATGTGCCCACCACAGGAGGTACACTATGCCAGCATCAGGCTGTGTGCCATTGTGTACTTTCACTCTGTTTTGGTGGTTGATATGTAGTTGGTGTTAGCCAGCCATGATCAAATTTGCAGTACTGACAAGCCATTCTTTACCATTTTTGGTGCAGACAGCCTGCACGTGTAGTGGCTCATGTATCTGAATTTAGTAAAAGCTTTTGCGGTTTATGAATCGCAGATGATGGAAGCAAGCTATATCTACATTGCTACTCTGTATCTGTATGATATAGGTACTCCTTGGCTTACCTGAACGTAGTCTGCAACTTCCATGGTTTGTGGATTGTCTGGGTTCTGGTAGGTCAATTTTTGAGGTGAAAAGTAAGTAATTTTTGTATCTGGACAACTTGGTAGACCATTTTAACCCACCCAATCTGTTTTTTTTTTTTCATTTAAAAGCAACTCCTTACATGTATGACCTGTCCACTTTGGCACATTGCCATTTGGGTCTTCCTCTGTCTTTTTCTACTTACAGAGTATGGTCACTGTATTATTCAGTCTTACATACCGATAACACTGAGAATTATACCCAAGTGAATGCTCGCAGACCTTTTATGTATTCTCCACTTACACTAGACCTGCTGTTGCTACTGTGAAATCTGTAATCCCAGATGTTAGATGTTAGCCATTATACAAGTCTGTCCCTGTATTACTGCATCACCCTATACATGGTCATTACATAACACGTTGAATATTATTTTGTTTTCAAGAAAACTATGTATTGAAATGGCTGCATAATGCTGTACTAATTATAATACTGAGCTAAGTCTGCATAAAGTACTGAAATATTTTATTTCCTTTGGCTCTGCTTGCAGCTAAAAGGTCTTCCTGTATGCTTAATAAACTAAATATAACTCATTATTGTAAACTAAATATAACTTATTATTGTAGAATATTTTTTACAGACCTGAAACAACTGCACAATAAGGTTAGATACTAGACTATTGCCATAAAAGCAAGGTGTCTATCTGTGATATCTCATGCCCAGGTTTGATTATTAATCCAGTTACTGGTGTGTGTGTGTGTGTGTGTGTGTGTGTGTGTGTGTGTGTGTGTGTGTGTGTGTGTGTGTGTGTGTGTGTGTGTGTCTGTACAACTTGAGAGTGGCAGCTGGCCTGCTTCCATCTATTTTAGGGCAAATTTGTGGCCACTGTAGCAACACACAAAGAAGTAGGAGGGTTGCAGACTGGAGAGGTAAAGGGCAGAATTATGCCCTCTGGTTCCTGTACATGAGAATATACTCCTGATAAATTCATATAGTAACATGAACTTCACAACTTTTGGGTCTTAATGTATCGGTATCTGAAGGAGAACCAAGGTCAAATGCCCCCTCCATTCCCATAGCACTCAACTGTCTTGAATTTTGCAAAATGGCCAGATTTTTGCCTCATACTGTTGGTGTGTTCTTCATAAAATGTGTGGCTTTCTGTCAAATCATTAAGGAATAACGTCACTAAATAATTACAGATATCTGAGATTCAGGCATCATATCCTTCAGGATATGCATGTTAATGCAAAACCTCTTATTCTAGCAACTTTCTAAATTGATGAGAGAAATATTTAAAGTCTGTCCATAATCTTTGTTTTTTGAGCACCCCCCCCCCACACACACACACTATTTTTGACTTTGTCCAGAATTCTTGCTCTGAGATGTTGCAAGACTGCATGGTGGCAAATGACTTGATTCTCTGATTGAACACTATGTGGAACAATCTGTAGTGTTAACATATTTTCTGTTGAACTGCCATGTCATTCAGAATAAAAGTTACTTGTTTGACTAAACTGATGGTATATCTGAACATTTCTAAGCTTGACAGAACTTGGAACTTCTCACAGGTCAAAAACTGAAGATATGCCTTATTGGCTTATTGTTTATAAAACAATGCCAAACTGCCAATAATTGGCTATTTTATTGACTAGAATCAAGTTTATATCACAAAGACAGTATTTTACTGAATTTGAACCATTCACCCCAGAAAAAATAATAATTTCTTCAATAATGATGAAATTTAACTCACCAGAGCCATTTGACTTTTGAAAACTCTTTTGCTGACCTGCCTGCAGACAGTGGTTCACATGATTTCATGTGGCAACCAAATTAGATAAACAGATACCATCCAGCCTGCATGTCTTCCATGCAGTTGGGTGGGCGTTCGAAAGACATGCGTAAATGGGCTTGCCTTCAGTGAAGGTTGAACGTCAAGCTGGCACCTCAGTGTTCATCAAAATCTACTGCCAGTCATTAGCGGACTGGAGTTCCGCTGTGGCGACCCCTAACTGGGAAAAGCTGAAAGACAACAACAACATCCAAATAAATACCTCACTGGATTTTATGGGCTGTAAACTGGAGGTCATACACATTTCCTTTTCATTTTTAGGGGTCCAGTGTGTTGCATATGAGTCAGTGATTAGCAAATTCAATGAACATTTTCTGCCAAAAAAAAGAAATATAATTCATGAAAGGACATGCTTCAGCAGATGCATACAAGCAAATGGGGGATGTGTTGAAGCTTTAGTAAGATGGCAGTAAAAATTGGCTGAAAACTAGGGTTTTAACCACAGATGAACAAAGAAGAGATACAATTTTAATTGGGGTGGCTAATGTAAAAATATCTCAAAAGTTATAACATGAAGATAATCTAACTTTAGAAAAAAACTATACAAATTGTCAAAGAGGTGGGATTAAACACAAAATGTTAATTTAAACATGACAAATGATGTATATGAGGTATAAAGCAAAGTTAACAGCAAATTTAGAAAGAGGTATATGGTCAAATTAAATGAAAATATGAGAAGCAGAGTGAGTAAAATGCCTGGAAATATATGAGGTGTGAACATTATCATAATGAGTCAAAGCAATGTTGTATGTGTTAAAAGGTGTAAGAGATGTAAAAGACTGGATCACTTTGCTGTCATTTTTAAGACATACTATTTAAAGAAGTGCTTCTGAAAATGAAACCAAAAGTAATATACATAAAACACTTTTCTGCTTCAAGCAATACTGTGTCTGAAGCTGAAGCAGACTGGTAAGTTAAAATTCCTTTTCACGGAACTCATGTGAGTTTCAAGATTAATACAGGGACCATTGTCATGCTGATATTCTTAAAGATTCTGGAATTCTTAAAGTATCCACAGTTGTATGAAGCAGAGACTGAAATTCACAGACTTACAGGAAGAACTCATGTGCATTGGTAGGTCTCCTTCCATGTCTGTGTGGAAGTGGCACAAGTCTGAATTTTGTGGTTATGTGCTGGATGGACCAAAGATAAATAATCTGCTCAACAGAGCTGTGGCAGTGGCATGCACTTAATTGCCTGAATAACTGAAGTTAGTGTAGGTATGTTGTGTGAAATTGTTTCGCCTGCTTAACTGAACCAGTAAGGAGTAAGATAAAATCAAATATTGTTTCAGATGCTTTGACCACACCCAGAAGAGAGCCATTTCCTAAGTTGTCTAAAGTAAAGGCAGAACTTAACCAATTGCGAAACATTGACATAACTGAAAATGTAAGTGATCTGAGTTGCGTGCTCCCATGATCCATGATCCCAGTGATTAAAAAGAATGGTCATGGGTGAATATGTGATGGTTTAGAAAAGCTCAGTGATGCAGTTGTGTATTGTATTTTACCTACAGTAGAAGACATTTTATTATTTATTTAACATTTGTTTACCAGGAAAGTCTGACTTGGAATGAGCCAATTTTCAGTGGAGGCCCGGGGAGAAATGCTCCAGACACATGTCTTTGTAAGACACAGTACCAAATCTTGTTAATGCATATTTGCTTTTTACCCTAAACACTTTCAGTGGGTTCTCACAAATACATTTTGATTAAGAAAGTCAGAAGTTCACAATCTTCATTACTCTAACTGGAAGATTCTGTTTTAAACAGCTGCTACTGAGTATAACCTCAGCACCTGAAATCTTTCTGTGTGAAATTACTGATTTCCTGACAGGCTAGATGGTGTTGCTGTTGATATATATATAACATTCTGGGTTTTGGTACAGATAAAGAGATGTATGATTCAAGGTTAAAAGCAGTGCTGCAGACTATTACAAATTCTGGTTTAAAGTTAAAACAAGACAAAGGTTGCTATAGTAAAGCAGGGCTCAGGCCTTATACAGTGGACACAGCATAAGTGGTAGTGAAATCAGACCAGACAGAAGCAAGGCCAGAGCAACATCCAAGGTACAAAATTCATCCAGTATAACTAAGTTAAGAGAAGCCCCAGACATGATTAATTCATTGGGCAAATTTGTACCAGATCTGTTTACTTTGCTTCATCCTTTAACTCACCTGTTAAAGAAAACTGTACCATGGGCATGGGGACATGCTCATGTCTAAGCATTAAGCAAAGTAAAAGAACTGCTAACAACAGCTCTAGTGTTAGCATGCTATGGTGTCACTAAACCAGCAAAAGTGAGTGCAGATCCCAGTAGGTGTGGCCTTGGTGCAGCATTACTATAAATGGATGAGCAAGTGTCATATCTAGTTACCTACTTCTCTACAATGCTAACTGTTGCTGGGCAGAGATATTCAGAAATTGAAAAAGAGTGCCTTGTAAGTGTTATGGGCATGTGAGACATTCTCCACAAGCCTATAAGAGCTCAAGAGTTTCCAACTCAACACTGACAACAGATCATTAGTTCTACTAATCAATTCATACAACTTAGTAAAATGCCATCAGCATATTAAAGACTGTTAATGAGGTTGAGAAGGTTCAATGCCAGAGCAATCTATAGCCTGGAAAACAACTAGTTGTTGTAGATATCCATCCATCCATCCTCAACCCCTTTTCTCATTTTTTGCACATGGGGTCAGGGTGTCACTTCAGCAGTGACAATCATCTCGAGCCAAGGTTTACACCACTGGGTGGCTAGTCCTGCCATGGTATTTCATTTGTACCACTCACTCATACACACACTCTCACCTATGGTTAAGTTAGAGTGTCCAATCCACCTACTGCATGTCTTTGGAATGTGGGAGGAAACCGGAGCACCCACAGGAAATCCACGTGACTGCAGGGAGGACATGCAGTCTCCGCACAGAAGGCACCCCAGCTGAGAATCAAATCAGAGGACCTCTTGATGTGAAGTGACAACTCTAACTGCTGCGCCACCACTTATCCATAAATTCTGTATTTGAACACCCATCATCTGATACCAAAAAAGATATTGCTACTTACATGCAAATCATAATGATGACTAGACCAGTGATTACAAAGAGACTAAACAAGCTTAAGCAAGTTATTAAAGAAGACCAAGAGTTGCAAGGTGTTAGCCAACATGTGCAAAATGGATTGCCAAACTACTGGTCAGAAATGAACCACCTTAAACAGCGTATGCATGAGTAGTATACACTCGCAGCACAGCTATCAACACATGATACTGTGTTCTTATACCAGGACAGAATCATAGTACCCTCATCATAGCAAGCAAAAGTGGCAAATCAAATGCATAAAGATCATCACGGTCTCACCAAAAGTTAAGAAAGGGACAAAATGTTAGTGCAGTGACCAAACATCAATCAAGGTATCATATACCTGGCATCCAAATGTCACTACTGCATTGTGCAGAAACCATCACAGAGATTACAACCACTTATGCCAACACCTTTATGGCAAGGTCAATGGCAAAAAATAGCTGTTGACTTTGAACAGCTGTATACTATTCCTCTTGTAACACATAAATAACTCATGTACAAACTATGATTAGCCAACAAATAATAACCGGATTCAAGAGAATTTTTCAAGGTTTCTCTACTTAATGAGATGTTTACAGGCAATGATACACATTTTATCTTGATTGAGTTTGACCAGTTCACTACTGGCTTGGATTTTATCCATACTACATCAAGCTCTCCCTATCACAAATGAAATGGTGAATCTGAGTAGTGCAAACTGTCAAAAAGATAATAAAACAAACAGATTTCCACAGAGCTCACAGTATATTGAATAGTGCTGCCAGAGTAAGAGCTTCACAGCTAACATTTGGAAGACAAAAGCAAACTTTCATGTTAATGTTAGAATAAAAACTTGTACTTAAAGTGATTCTGTATGATGTAGTCAAAAAATTACCAAACATCCAAACATTTGAACAACAACAAAAAATGACCAGCATCGTTCTACACATAAAACTACATATTCTTCCACCAGGCAAAGCTGTTCACTTAAAGTGAGAGGGGTAGAAAAAATGTAATGAGAAATGAGACTATTGTAGTACAGAAAACTACTAAACCACAATCTTACATTAAGCAAGCAAAAGGTGGTACCATAATTAGGCAAAAGAGAAGACATATTCAATTAGTTCCCAAAGAGTGACAACCTAAATGTAGTATTCCAGAGAACTAGTCAAACCGGTTTGTACTGAGAATAACCAGACTGATGACCACTAAAGTTGTACCAGTACCAACAAAAGATATATTTCAAATGAATATCTGACACAAGGGTGGAGGTTTGAGTTGACTATTTGCAATGAAAGACCATGCACTGTCCAACCCTTGCAGTGAAGTGTGATTGTTCCTAAGCCTATTGACTTTGTTGTGTGCAGTGATAGTTATGCTTGTTATAATAGCCTTTCTCAAAGTTTTCTTTCCACATAGTCACATTCTGTTCATAATTCAAATTCAGGCATTAGGTAAATGACCAGGAATGATCAAGAGGTCTGAATACCAAATCAATTCAAGAGTTATAACAGAGTCATGGGGACAGCAAAGTAATTTTGCAAATGTTATTAGTAATACTTTTCCAGAGGTTCTGTAAATAATCTTATGGTTTATATGTATTAACAATGTGCATTTGCATGATCAATCCAGAATATAGTACGTATGCATGATGCATCATTTATTCACCACTGTACTTTGTAATTTCATAAAAAAGATATTTTTTCATTATGTGGAGATATGGTAATAAGTGGAATAAAACTACTGCAACGTCTGCATATCTTGTGAATATGTAATACAGACATTGCCACTTTAAGACTATTATATAGTACTGCCATTTTAATACTGTACGCATCCCATAATGCACTGTATTTCTAAGCTAGAGTCAGTTGAGTGGAAGATGCCTGAAGTATTAACATTATTTTTGTTGAGTTGCAATATTGTTAAGAATAGAAATTAATGTCTGACATACTTACATTTCTACAACTCTGGCATATTGGTATACAGCTGATGCAAGCCCAGTGCAATAAATCAATTAGTAAAGTGTAATATGAGCAATATACATGGATATATGAGAATAAATACAGTTAATATATTCAGTATACATTATACATTAACAAACTGTAAAATAAAAACATATATATCTGTTCATCAGTAAATAGCGAATCCAAGAAGTATACAGCAGTAATGCTAAGGTGCTGATGGCCAAGAATTACACACTGCCACTTAAGAACACAGCAGGTGAAGTAGGATACACTAGCACATTAGTACAAGGCATGGCAAGTAGAAAACACAAATTTACTTTACACATGCATATAATAAGACATGAAGTGCATGATACAGTAATATAAAATACATGTTTTATACACCAGTCCTGATGAACAGAGATAATATGTGTCAGAGTCATGTTTAACTTTTACAAAGCAACTGAAAATATGTATAACCAAGATTATATCCTACACATGAATTAATATGCACATTCAGTAATATGTCATACACCATTGTTGAAAGGAAATGGTATTGTTATTTTGGCAAAGAAAATTTAACCAGCCAGCTTTAACTATAGACTTAGTTAACTCATCCTTAGTAATCATATCCACTGAAGCAGAGTTTTTCAAAAATTATACAGATAGAAGTTAATAATAATGCTGTGGGGAGGGAGACAGTAATACTGTCTTTGGTCTAGGTGATGCTGTCACAAATAAAGTTTTCTGTAATCCTGAAAACACATGTAGCGTATGCATTAGTGATACCTGTGCAAATATGCACACACGCTCTCACACACACATGGTGCCCTAGCTGAGCCCCATTCACTTCCAATAAAAGATGCAGTGCATTCCAGGTCTGGTCTCTGTGTATATGTGTATGTATGCGTGTGCCTAAGCATTTATTTACGTTTTTCTAATGCTCTGATGGTGGACATCCAGCAACAAGATCAGCAGCCATCTATATTCATTGCAGCTAGTAAGAAGAACATCTTATACTAACAAAGGCAGCAAATTAATTGGTTTCTGAATAACAAGAAGAAGAGAATAAAAATTATTATACGTAACTAAAAACAATGGAACTACTTATAAAATAACTTATGCAGTGTGACTCTGGGGCACAACAACTGATACTAATGATTACAGGTTAGACTTCCTGAATAAAAGTGTATTAGAATTTGCAAGGCAATAATTTTGAAATTGCAGTCAAAAATGCATCAATGGTAAAACATTGTATTAAAGAGATACTTACAATAAATGCATATGTATTAAGACTGCTAACTTCTAAAGAGAATGATTAGTAGTTACCTGTTATGAAGGATCAACGTGCAGCAAACCAACACATTATTATCATTAGAATAAGTAAACAGTATTAAATTATTTTGTATCAGTATAAACAATCCAGTATGAAGTTAATGATAATACACAATAACTATAGCTTTAAATGTCCAATTTAATTATCAGGTATTCAAAATGAGCCAACATAGTGAAATTCTGGAAAGTAATGAATTAAAAAAACAATAAGCCTCAGCTGATGCTTACAGTCTACTCTCCTTTACTAACTCTGGTAACTATAGATACTGTACATACAACTTGTTCTAACTATAATACTTTCTCTACAGGTGAAGATTACTCTGTTTTCATTTAAGATCCTATGATCCTGATGGGTTTACTCCTTTATATTTGACTATATTATGTTTAATTCTTTCTTTTCCCTAACATTCAAACAGAAAAAAATGTTAAAAACAGACTTCTATACAAGGAAGTTTTGTATATATTGAAATTTAATACATTGGTACCCAAGGGAATGAATGTGGAGCTGAATTGACAGGTTTTACTTTAAATATTTACTCATTTAGGTACTTGGTCTTAATTGATTTATTATGTACTTAATTGTACTTGTTTTATAAGGCATTGGTGTTTTTTCAATGTTCATACCCCTTGAAGGCATGATTACCGAGACATCAGAGAGAATAAAAGTTTTAACCATTGCTGTTGTGGTCACTGGCTACGTGGTATTTTCTGTTTTTGCTTCTTTCATTAGTGGTTTATATATATTTCGGCATGGCCAGTGACCCGTATGTGGATATTCCTAGACTTTTTCGTGAATCACAGCCTGATTTGCATCAACGATCAATGGACAACTACTTCAAGCTAATGAATGTCTTCATCCCTCTGATACTGCGACTGGGTCAGGTTTGGGACAGGAGGAGCATATTTCCACATTATGGGAGAAATGGGAAACTGATCGGAATGGCCATCTACAGAATCCATTTTCTAGCATTGGGAGAAAGTTCATGGTTCCTATGAATTCAGAAACTAAGGTACTGTGTGATTTACTCGAAAAGTTAATGTGGACTGAGATTTCTGTGTTCCTTAATGTCCAAAGTTTGCTTAAATATCTAGAGCTTGATATTACCCCTTGTGGGTTAAGAGCCTATAAAGATCCTGCTATTCCATTTAATTTGCAGGATGAAAATGACAAAATCTTTCATAAACATTGTGTGTTTGCCACACACAAATGCACACTTGAATGGGTCTCTATTCTTATTGAAAGAGACAGGGTGAAACAGAAGGACCTACGTAATGAAATAAGCTCCACATGTGTGACTCTGTTGGCTAAATCTGGTCCTGAATTTGTAGCTAAAGTGCTTAAATACATTAATTTTAAACTTAAAAACCATGAGGATGAAATCACTGAAAGAAAAAAGAAAAAAATTATTGCGAGACACCAGGGAGTATGATAATGTTGGTGCCTTGTCATCCAGAACCAATTGGAAAAGAGATAACCATCATGTGCGTTTTCAAGAAGGAAGTAACCAAGCTGAACAGAGTTCCTTTTCTTCTTCACGCAATTCATTTGAGACTGTTTCCTCTGTTGAAGAGGATAACCATGGCAGAAGTGATTTTCCACCACTACCTAGACCTCAGAATGTAATTCAGCACCAACAGACTTTTGGCAATGGGGAGAATTTTCGTCAACAAGACCAGAATAGTAAAAAACGACAACAACATGGACATGTCCCATATTGGGAACAGCAACCCCAGCAGTTGCAACAATACAATAAGAGAGGGAAATGGTAACTGTGATTCATATATTGTTAATTTTTCAGGCTATAACTTAAATGATGTTGAAAAATATCTACTTGAATGTGGGTTAGAGTTTATACCCACAGTGATCCCGCGTTGTAAAAATCAACAGTTTAAATTTTTTTTTATAATTTCAAAAATGTTTGCCCGTAATTGCGCTCGTTTGCGTTGGTGTGCCCTTTGCTCAGCCACAGTTAGCAGTCATTGGAAAAGCATATAAGATCTAAATATGCAAATTAAGCCAAGTAGCATAGTGTAGTGGTAGAGACATCGGCCAAAGAGGAGGTAGTCACGGTTCGAGCCCCAACAACATCATTTTCTACTTTTAGTGAAATAAGCATGAAACAATCCCGACATATATGTATATATATATATATATATATATATATATATATATATATATATATATATATATAAAACTATAATTTAAGTAAAATGTAATGAAATGGGCCATGTATTTTTGAAGAAATCTGACACAATAAAAAAAAAAATTTATAAGTGCCCATAGCTGAGCAGCGCTCTAACAAGCTGAGTATGACTGCTCGCAGGTGAGTAGTGGTTTAACAAGTGTAATATGAGTGCCCGGAGTTGAGCAGTGCTTTAACACGCTGAAACTGTGTGCCCGTAGTTGAGCAACATTTCACACAACGTAATGTGCGTGCTCTTAGCCAAATAACGCATTAACCAGCGTAACCTGTTTGCACGGAGCTGCGCAGCGCGCCAACCGGCTCACCCGCGGGCAACGTTGAGCAAGCTGTATCAAAGCCGCCTTTACACAGACACACCTCCTAGCCTGTCTAGACAGTAGTAAAATAAAAAAAAGCAATACCCAGGCTTGAACCCAGGATACTGTGCATCATAGTCAAAGTACTGAACCACTAAGCCATGACAGTTGTACTGAGAAATGCAGTATTAGCATATATATAGGAATGAATGGAAATAGAAGCATGACAAAGCAGGTTTTCTTAAGCTGATACATTTCCAAAATGGCCAATCACAGATATGTGCGGGAAAAAAGGCATATATAAGCCCCATAGGCGGGAATACACAGCATAAGTAATTGTGGAACCTATTTGCAGTCAGGATGGCAGGTGTAGGAGAGGGCAGTTGCTTCTGAGCACAGAGGTGGGGTGTTGAGGAGTTCAAATATATGGTTTGGCTCCTAGTCCACGATCATGAGGCTCAACTCATGCAGGGCCAGGTTCCCTGGGGTGCATACAAGGCAGAGGCGTGGAACCGGTTGGCACATGATCTCACCAGTGCCACAGGCATACCAAGGACTGGTGAACAGGTCCGTCACCACCATGCGGACCTGAAGAGACGTAAGCAGGACCAACTGAACCGTTGGATCCAGGAGGTCCGGAAACTGCCCAACGCCCCACTACTGAGTAAGAATCCATGTAATTAAGTATGTAAGAAATTATCCTAGCTGATATTATGGAGATGTATGTTCCAATATTACTTCATTTATATTACAGCTGCAGGTGTGCGTTCCGTGAATCGGCGAGCCTATGATGATAGGCTGGTGCGGTTGCGCCACCAGGCATGTTAGTAATTATTTTGCTGCAATTGTTATAGAATATAAGTGAGACAGCTTGTAAAAGAGTTCAGTGTTGTGACATATTAATAAAGTTCAAATAACACTAGAAGAAAGATTCTGCTAGTACTATATGATTAGATAAGTGATGCAGCCTGTAATCCAGAAATAAAAATTAAACAAGTCTGAAATAGAGATTTTCCACCTGTATTGTAATATCAGATAACTTGCTTCAGCCTGAAAATTACTGGTAAACAAGCTAAACACGATAGACATGTGTCCAATACACCCCCTTTTAAAATCTGCCATGTGAAACAAGTAAGTCTGTTGAAAAGGATTGTTGTAACCAAGTAAGAAATGTTAATAATGCCTAGAATTAAGTACCATCTTGAATTGTAAAAATAAAACAAGTGAGAGTGTGAGAAAGAGGTATTAATCGACCAATAAAGCTGTAATAAGTCTTGAATAAAGCTATACTGCAGTCAGTACATAATGAAATGAATGAGACAGCCACAACCAAAGAGTGAAATGTTTGTAATAAAGTACTGAAGCTGGAATGTGTCTGTCCCACAATTTGGATATGTTGCTGTACCCTTGCAATATGGAGATAGTATGGTTGTATGAAATACTGAACATCCACAGTTGTGTAGAGCCATATAAATCAAATGTAGCAGGATGCTGTACCTGAACACAGCGAGATATGAATGTGTATGAATAAAAATGCAATGTATATTAATGTAGCAGTAACATTCCCATCACCAACATTCCTAAGGTTACATATAGGAAACTGTACTAAGACCTGTAGGGTATATATATCTGCAGCTACTAGAAATGTACAGCATATGTATAGGTAGTTGAAGTTGTTAATGAAATATTTCTTCACCCTACCCTACTTTCACAAATAATGCCATTCCACACCAAACTGGGTATGCGTATGCACAATTAATTCCCATGGACATTTGTCCTGTTGGTTCATACATATTTGCATGTACGTTGATGCATGTGCCCTGTTCACATATCCAAACCTGATGGCCTGTTGCCATCAATCAACCCTGTATGCTGTTGGATTGTGTACTGTTGTTCAAAATATGCATGTATTATGCTTGCTGTTCAGTGTTTGGAATTCATGGGTGTTTGGTAATGGGAATACTGATGTATGCTGTTACAACTAATTTTGAATGGTATTGTTTGTTACTAACCCAAAATATCATAAAATATTTCTAAAAATGGGACAACAGGGAAGGCGGGTTCCAGCGGACCCACCTCTCCCACCTCAGTTGGCGAGTGCACCTGGCACTAGTGCCCAGACCGGAACCTCCTCCGGTGGCCCTGTGCCACCTTCGGGTGGAAGCACTGCAGGGGATGGGGCTCGTCCCCCCTCAGCAAGCGTGGCCGGAGGAGAACGTCCACTCACCCTCCAAAGTGTCCGGTCTGTGGTGCGTAGCGAGATCGGGCATTCTGTGCTTGAACCCCTACGCCAGCTCGAGGCACGGGTGGCGCAACTCACGGGTGTGCCTGCCCATCCTACACAGCCCCTAGCACAGCCCCATTCTGGGCAGTGAAGGCGCAGTGGCAACTGCCCATGGGTGGGGATCTCAGTTCCACTGTTACCATCTGTGGGCTTATGGGCTCGCGATATCCAAACATCCATCCCCGTCAATTGTGTTCACCCCCCACATGTGTCATACTCCGCCCCTGTATGCGTCTTGTTTGTCTTGTCTGTTAACCTCCCCAACCTACCTCCCCAAATATACCTACTTCCTGTACCTCACATTCCACTCTCACCTGAAAAAAAATAAAAAAGGGCACTCTGTTCCCACAAAAAATTACGCCCCATACATAGCTGCCCATTTTGCAGACATGTCTGCTGGACATGTCAACTGGTAATTACAATTGGCTGTACAACATATTTTGTTGTCCTCACCCCTCTCTCAGGGGTGGAAGGTTTCAAATTTCACACCAAATTACACACATATGCACAGCTGTTGCTGATAAAGAAATGGGCAGCTATGGGACTTTCCTACATCCTTCCTGCAAATCCCAAGCCTGTTTTCCTACTGTCCTACCCTCTTTGTGCCCCCTTTTTCACCACTTTCCTATCTCCCCATTTTCTTTTCTTTCAAAGAAATTAGAGCAGGTGTGCGCAAGAGTAAGCACTTTTAAGCAGTAGTCAGCGGGTGTGCGCTTGTGTGCGCTTAGCTAAGCGTGTGTCTGAAGCTAGCGACAGTGCGTGAGCACCGCAAACCAGCGCTAACCCGCTTACAACTGCTTAAAAGTGCCTTAGTCACTCTGAATGACAAGGCCTGTAGTCTGCTCAGCAGCAAAATAAAATTCCTCTGTCAGTCTCAAACCCAGGACCTTGGAAACACTAGTCTGTATGACTTACCACTAAGCCATGACTGATATACAAGAGCTTTCTGCTGAAAGCAATATATCATGAAATAGTAGGACTGAATGTAAAGGGAATATAGGAAGGCTTTTACACAAAGTTTTTCTTGTATCTTTACTGGCAATTCTTGTGGAATTGCATTACATCAGTGTGATAAGAGAAACAGTCATGCTAGTACGTAATAATGTGACAGTAGCACCTTGCAAACCACACACACTATCAGAGCAGGATAAAGACCGCCATATTTGAATAGGTAAGAGGCCAGACCTCGCAACTGTGACTGATTTACAGGGATGTTCCTGATTTGCAAACAAATGTTAACTGTGCCCCACTGACACCCTGTAAAATGCACTAACAGTAGGCAGAAAGGTGTGGAGTCCCACGTAATGGTAACTCTCAATTAGTTAAAGTACACACTACTTGCATGTCAGAAATGGTGTAGTAATACATATGCTCAAAATACCCCACAGTCACAACTGCAGAATATCTGAAATATATCACGGGTGTATCCCACTGATATGTACCATTCCCTGAGGCTGCTAAAATATACACCTGAGAGTATCTGAGGCCTGCAAGTGCCAGAAACTCACAGGCATATCATTCTGTCTGCTGTCACACACACTGTGAATAGCTGTACAATTGCTTCCACAAGCACACCCTCATGTAGGAGTACAACCCAGAAATATCAAAGGATGTAGCCATCTAATAAAATAAGGACAGTATAGCAGTTTACAAGCACTGCATGTGCCTGATATTCATAACTGTTAGTACAAAGTACAAGGCCCCACTACTGCTCAGCAGCAAAATAAGATACCCTTGTAAGTGTCAAACGCCACACCTTGGCCTTACCAGACTGCATGCAGTACCACCAAACCACACTGAACATATAAGAAATATATCATGCATTACAAGGAGTGAATGTAAATGGAAAATAGGAAAGCCATAGCAACACATTCAAGTAAAGACACTTAGCAGGCCTTCAAGGAGTGAATGTAAAGGCTAATTAGTGAAGCCATAGCAACAAATTGCAAGAGCTACTGCTGTATACCAGTTAATCCACAAGTCCCACAGGAAAGCACATACTCCCATGTAAACAGTATTAGTATTATTAGGTGTCAGTTAACATACACACTGAGAAGAATGAACTGGAAGAAGCAACAGTCGGGTTTCAGTACAACATGCATTTCAGTGCCTACAACACAGCCTTAGATATGAGAGACATACCAACCTTTACACTCACAGAACAGTGTCCACAGCAAACCAGCATGGTCCCCACCTTGAAAAACTGAAAGGGCTACGCCTACCTAACCTAACATTTTATAGCACTGTCCAGACATCACAGTGAGAACTGCAATTACCACACAGCAGGCTGCATGCAATTAGTAAATGCTGGTTAACAATTGGTGCAGAGGCCATCACATGCACATGTGCAGATACCTACAAAAGCAGCCTGTACTCCCAGTCCACACATGCAATAATATCATTGCAGCAACTGCAGGGAGAGAGAGAGACAGACAGAGAGAGAGAGAGAGAGAGAGAGAAACCAAAAAAAAAAAAAATAATAAAAAGAAATAAACATCAAGACAGCAGCAGCAAGCCATACAGCAGCACAGCAGCCATCAGCAAGCCAGCAGCAAGGCAGCCAGCAGCAAGCCATCCAAAACAGCAGTCAGAAACAAAGGTAATGTAAACTACATAATCTAATAATCTACATACTGTGAACCCTCTATATGTGTTAGCAGTCTGTATCTATATTTATATGAAGATGTGCATAGGGCAAGGGACATACTGCAACTGTTAGTGAAGGCTGGACATACATATGTAGTTGAAGGTTGCTAACAGTATGCTGCCATAGGCCCAGGGCCAATAGCATACTACCTACCTATGACACAATGCACACACGCATGTACTCATTGCAATACCAACTATGTGAGGTGGAATGAGTGTGCCACTGACTGTGTGCAAGGTCTGTAATGGTGTGATTGCTCAGCATGACTTTGTGTCTGTCATGGTAGTGTGTGTCCTTGGTGTGAGGCCAGAGAAAGATGTGTCAGTTATTGGGATACAAACATACTACATTGCCATATGTTGTGCTGTGGTTCCGTGTATATGACTGTGGTGTAGGTAGGGGTATGGCCGCAAAGACTAGGGTGCATTACCATTGAAATTGTAACTGTGCATTGCATGCATTGCATGGGATGACAATATTCCCCATCCATTACCTTAATACATACCCCCAGTGTGAGGTTGTGCATTGGACCTCAAATAGTGTTCTGAGTGCTGGTGTATACTAGTTTGTTGTAAGGAGTGTGGCAGGCACTGTCACACAGTTGAGCACTGATATGTGGTAATTTACATGTGTATCCCCTGATAGACAGACAGATGCTATGTATGGCAGTTCAGTGATATCAGTACAGTAGAGTATTATGTGTGCCATGTTACTTGCTCACATATTTTCCTTTTCCTTCCAGGGCGATGGTGCATCAGCGCAACCCCTGTTATTCGGCAGCAGAGGATGAGGAGATACACCAGAGCCTGGTGCAGGATTTTTCAACACTCTTTTCCCGGACCAGCCAGAACCAGCAGGAGAGGGCTGCACTGTGGCAAGACCTTGTCCGTCGGGTAGATGACATAGGCATGCATAACCGGACATATGAGCAGGTATGCCATCACTGCAGTGATTTAATTAGAAATGTCCGTCAGTGTGCGTCTGATATCCACAGGCAACAGCTTGCCACAGGTGGTGGGGCACCTATACACCCCCCTCACCAGACTGGAGGAGCTCCTCCTAAGTGTTGTGGTTCCAGCCCAACAACAACAACATCCACAGACGTGTGTAATGATGGAGGCTGGAGCCACCCAGCATGTGGACATGGAGTGTGCAGGTAACATGCCATATCTGTAGTTGACTGTTCTCTGCACTGGTAGTTTATGCATGTGTGAGATGTGTACTGTGTTTGTAGCTGTTATCCTGGACATTACTGTGCAAGATTGATATTCTCAATATCAGCAGTACACCTGTGAAACCAACTGTTGTACTACTGTACTGTATCATACTCACAGTATCAATGGCACAGTTGTGCCCACTGACAATAACTGTCTTATTTGTGCAGGTCCCTCTGGAGTAACAGCAAGGCAGCCAATCCATGTTGGTGAGTGTGTAATAACAATACGTTTAATACTAATGATAATAATAGTAATAATACCCTCAAACAGTGTTGTTATGTGTTGGATTGCAGGTGTGTTTGTGTGTGTGTGCTTGTATCTCATGTACTGAGGAGTGTGCATGTGCCCATGTGTGCATGTGTGCATGTGCCCATGTTTGCATGTGTGCATGTGTGCATGTGCCCATGTTTGCATGTGTGCATGTGCCCATGTTTGCATGTGTGCATGTGCCCATGTGTGCATGTGCGCATGTGTGCATGTGCCCATGTGTGCATGTGCCCATGTGCCCATGTGTGCATGTGCCCATGTGCACATGTGTGCATGTGCCCATGTGCGCATGTGTGCATATGTGCATGTGTGCATGTGCCCATGTGTGCATGTGCCCGTGTGCATCTGTGGTAACATTGTGTACACATTGTGTTGCTCTGGTGGTGTGCAGCAGGGAACCTGAAGCCACTGCTGGGGATAGTGATAATGATGATACATGTGTAATGGCACAGGGAGGTGTGTCAGGGTCTGTTGTTGGTTAGCCAATCGACAGTACACAGCAGTCAACCCCATCAATGCGCACAGTCATCCTGCCGATACATCCATTGTCACCAATGTCCTTAGCTGAGGGACAGCATACAGTGGACATTGACCATGGTAATGTGGTATCAGTGGCACATGCATCCCCTCACAGCAGCCATGGCCAGAGTCCTGACATGGTACCACACAGGCAGATGTCCAGGGGTTCTTGTGGGAGCATCCGTGGTTGTACTGCCCCTGTCAGACGTGCCCACAGAGGTCTTTCAACCTCAGCTATGTTCCGGGCTGTAATGCAGGCATAGGCACGTATGGAACGGTACACCAGACAGGGTCTGAGGGAGCTTAGAGCACATCGCACTGCTATGAAGGACACTATGCGTGAAGTTGCGGCTGCCATCCGTACTGTCGGCGAGGTCATTGACAGACGTTGGGGGGACACATTAGATCTGTTCCACAACTACATATCCATGAGCCAGGGCAATGCAGAATGGTTGAGGCATCGACGTGGACGTATGCCAGCAACATCAGCAGCTGGCAGTTGTCGCAGACGACAACAAACCCGCAGCCACTCCCATAGTGCCAGTACCAGCCCCAGCAATGCCGGGTCTGTGCTGTCATCAGACCGCCCTAGGAGACCACGTGCACGTGGCTCTGGACAGTCCCAGCAGGGACATGTGTCCAGTCATCAACCAACTGCTTCTGATGACAGTACCCAGTCTGGCTTAGTACCTGATACTGTCTGTTGCACCCCTGCCAGGCACAGGTACCATGTCCGTGGCCAGAGACAGTGATCTGTATGACCTGGCAGGTACAGTCTGTGGCTGTCCACAATCACCCGTATATGGCAGCCATGAGGTGGAACTGTGTGCATGCATACACACATGCATAATGCTAACACCTAGGGATAACACATACACACACACACCGCATCAACATTGCCCCATGTTGTAGTGTTGTCCCTCACTAACACACACACACAAGTCGATTGGATGTATCAGTGGCAGACTCAGGCATACCAAGTACACACCCTGTGCATATGATGAAACTGTGCCACCTCCTGCAATCTGTCACATTGATGCAGGAACAGGATAACATGGTGCTGATGCACAGGGTGACTACATAGAACTGTAGTAATATTATCATGTTTCACTTGAAAGAAAGTTACTGTTTGTTGTTTTTGCATTTAAGTTACCTGTAACACATTGCATTTAAGTTACCTGGCACTTGCTCACTAAAGCAATTATATAAGTGAGCACTAAAATATTAAAAGCACTACATCTTCACAAACTCCCCTTGAGTACCTAATTCCCCATTGGCTCTTTTTTTCAATTATAAAGGAATTCCCAATACTATTCTAGCATGTCCAAAGGTCAGTTGTCAATCTCCTCTCCGGTCCAGCTGGTGAAGCTGGTAATCCTGAGGCAATGTTACAACTGCCTCATCTACACAGACAACCATCTCCTCCTCCCAACAAATTCCAACACATGTGAGAGATGCAACCATATAGCCATACTGGAGGCTAAGCTCTCTCAACTCAGTATTGGCGAAACCAGTCAGGAGGAGAAGGAAACCACACTCACTAAATTTCCAGTCTCACATAGACCTACCACGACAGCTAACCAAACACATAAACACACAAAAACATACTCGGAGGCTCTAAATAAAAATCTGCCTAAGCAGCAGAGACCTCCAAAGCAGACACCCAAGCAACCGCTACCCCAAAACAAAACATGTGCAACACATAGCTCACAAAGCCAATGTGCCGAATAGTCACAGCCCTTAAGGCTAAACAACACACCTGATACACTTGTAATAGGTGACTCTATCGTCAGGCACACTGACGTTATGCTCACCAGGCTGAACAAGAAGGTCATGGTGAGCTGCCTGTCAGGCGCTAGGATCCGCCACATAATACAAGCACTCAGGTCACTCCAAGGCAAGTACAAATATGACTCAGTCATTGTCCATGCTGGTGTGAATGACCTGAGACGTACCTCCCTGGACTACATGAAAAGAGACATAGAGGAGCTCACTAAGCATGTAGTCCAGGCCGGTATGACCCTGACCTTGAGTAACATCTTACCTTCACCAAGAATGATGCCACAATATGAAGACATGATGATCAATTTCAACAATTGGCTTTAGTATTGATGTCGTTCAAAGAGGATCCAATGCCTGTCAGCCTGGGATGACATGCTCGACAAGCCACGATGCTTCGCTAGGGACGGCTTGCACCTGTCACCCCTGGGCTTTCGGATATTGGCAAAGGCTCTTGCTACCCCCATAGTGCCTTTTTTAGGCAAGGCTCAAAAGACAAACCCACCTCCATAGGTATCACAAGGGATAAGAAACTAAGAGTAATGCTACTCAACACCAGAGGTCTAAACCTCAAGATGCACGCACTCAAAACTCTCCCTAGCATGGAGAACATCGATATCTGTGCAGTAACAGAAACCTGGTTCAAGGCTCCCAAGAGCACCCCAGCACTACCAGGTTATACCTCATACCATGCTTTTCGGCCCCAAAACTTGGACCGAACCACAAAAGGAGGGGGAGTATCAATATTCGTCAAAGATACCCACACCTCCAGGTTGGTGGCACAGCACGAAGCATCAGAGACTATCCATGTGCAACTAACAGTGGGTAAAACTGCCTTCCAGTTTATAGCCTGCTACAGACCACCCTCCCAAACCCAGGAACTCCACTCGGCCTTCCTGAGAACACTGGAAAATATGAAGGTCTCTCCAAACACCATTATATTGGGTGACTTCAACTACCCAAACATAGACTGGGAGCATTACTGTAGCTCCAACACCCTAGCCCAAAGGTTCCTAGAATTTATAAACTCAAATGATATGGAACAACTTGTTACCACTCCCACAAGAGGGGAAAACATACTGGACCTGATCATCACCAACATGGGGACTCTATGCAACAGACCAGAAGTGTATCCCTCACTAGTACGATCAGACCATAAACTGATCTCACTGGATATTCACATCCCGACTCCACCCCCTGCCCTGAAAACCACAGTGAAAAACTTCTCTAAAGCAAATTTCACACTCCTTAAAACCGAGGTGTAATCCTTCAAAGCTCCCGGGCCTGTGGAAAATACGGCCCAGACCGCAGAATACTTTATAAATGCATTCTATGAACACCTTCAGGAATGCATGGATCATGCAATCCCAAATAAAACCAAGACCCAATCCTCCAAAGGCAGATGTCCTGTCTGGTGGACCCCAGCCAAAAACAAACTATACAATAGAAGGAGGAAGCTACTACATGATAGAGCAAAATCCCAAAAAGGAAAGGCATCTCTGATCAGTATTAGCAAAAAACTACGGGCACTCATAAAATCGTCTAAGGCCAGCTTTGAGAGAAAACTTGCACAGGACACTAAGGATAATCACAAGGCTTTCTTTAGTTATGTTAGGAACCTGGGTGGGAATTCCCAGATATGCTCAGAATTAGTCCAAAATTACAAAGAATACACCAAACCCACAGACATTGCCAACATCCTAGCTGACAGGTTCAGTGCAAACTCCCCCCCCCTCCCCACCTAAAGGGCAAATATCTATCCCAGCAGAGTGCTGCCCCCCTGACATCTCAGATGCTCAGGTAAGAGCTGCCCTCTCCAAAGCAAAAAACACAGCATCAATGGGACCAGACGGTGTCCCGGGCTGCGTCCTACATGAAGTCCAACAAGAGCTAAACCCAAACATAAAACTACTGTTCATTCTTAGCCTTACTACAGGATATGTACCCAAAGAGTGGCGTACAGCAACAGTGGTCCCTCTCCACAAAGGTGGTGCCTGAACGGATCCTGGAAACTATTGCCCCATAAGCCAGACTAGCTTGGTCTGCAAAGCTATGGAAAGGATCATCATGGACCTCATAAATAAAGATATTGGGGACCTACAGACACTGGATCCTACCCAGTTCGGCTTTCTTAAGGGCAGATCCTGCCTCTTAAACCTGGTTGATTTCTTTGAAACAGTCACCAAGGCCATTGACGAGGGGAAGGTGGTCCACACAGCCTACCTGGACCTCGCAAAAGCCTTCGATACAATACCCCACTCAGGCATTATAGATAAGCTCACCAGCTTAAATATAAACCCCTATGTCACTAGATGGGTTGCAAACTGGCTCAAGGACAGAACCCACATGGTTAGAATTGCTAGAGCCATGTCAGACTCCAAACCAGTTACAAGTGGCGTCCCACAAGGCTCAGTCCTGGGACCTCTCTTGTTCGGTATATATTTCTCGGAGGTACAGGCCAACGCGAAAGGACTGTGGCTGACCAAGTTCACAGATGACTGCAAACTGGGCACCATAATCGACTCTCCAGCCGACACAAGCATCTTCCAAAAGGGCCTCATAGAAACAGACAACTGGTGCCAGAGCCATGGCCTCAAGCTAAACGCCAAAAAGTGTATAGTCATCCCCTTTGGCAAAAACAAAGTGCCCACAAATTACCACATAGGTGGTAATCCATTAAGTACGGAAGAAGTAATTAGGGACCTGGGGACCCAAGTTGATAGCAATCTCTCATTTGACAACCACGTGGCCAAAGTGATTAGAAAAACATTTTATATAGCCCACCTAATCATGAGGGATTCACATCTAGATCAGGGGAGGTCATCATGCCTCTTTACTCATCCCTCATCAGGCCCATAATTGAGTACAATTCCCCTTTTGCAATGTACCTTACCAGACACCTGCAGCAACTGGAAAGACCCCAAAAGTACCTCACCAAGAGGATCAAAGGGCTCAAGCAGATGCCATATGCTGCCTGGTTAAAGAAACTCCATCTCTACTCAGTGACATACCGCCTGCTCAGAGGCGATCTGTACCTGACGTATAAAGCCATGTCCAACCCGGAATTAATGAACATGCTGCACCTCAGAAAATCCAAATCCCATCGAGCTATGCACTCGAGAGACTTGAACCTCAGCACTGAAATAAATAGGACATACTGGAGGCACAGATTCATAACCCAGAGGCTCCCTTCACTCTGGAATAAAATCCCAGTCCAGGTTAGGCAGAGTACCTCATTGACTCTCTTCAAGAGGAATCTTGATGAGTGGATGGGAGATTGTAGGTTTACCCCGGGTATCACTTCTGTGTCACTGTTAGACAGAGGCACAGTATACTAACCTTGAAAAAGGGCATAGCAAAATTAATTTAAAATGGGTGGCGAAAGCCAAACACACTCTGGCTAGGCTTATAAATGCCCAAGGGCAAATAGCCTAGTATGAACCTATGAACCTATGTTGTTAACAGTACAGTGTAATGATATCATTGTGGGTATATCCCAGCATGCCTGATGCATTAACAGTGTGATTGTCATTGTAGTTTTTTATACACCACTGTTAATTACAAAAGTGTAATGTCTGCACATCTTTGCATTCTGGTGGTAAGGCTGAAAACACAAACCCACCTACATGGGTAGCACAGGGGATAAGAAAATGGAAGTAATGATACTCAATGTCAGACATGTAAACCGCAAGATGCATGCAGTCCAAACTCTACTCAGCATGGAGAATGTTGATATCTGTGCAGTAATAGAAAACAGGTTCAAGGCTCCCAAGAGCACCCTAGCACTACCAGGTTACACCTCATACCATGCTTGACAGCCCCAAAACACGGAACTAACTATGAAAGGAGGATGAGTCTCAATAAATGTCAAGGATATCCACACCCCCAGGTTGTTGCCACAGCATGAAGCATCACAGACTATCCACGTGCAACTAACAGTGGGTTAAACTGCCTTCCAGTTCATATCCTGCTACAGACCACCCTCCTAAACACAGGTAACCCACTTGGCCTACTTAAGAACACATGAATATATGAAGGTGTCTCCAAACAACATTATAATGGGCAGCTGCATCTACTCACACATAGACTGGGAGCATTACTGTAGCTCCAACACCCTAGGCGAAAGGTTCTTAGAATCCATACACTCAAATGCTATGGAACAACTTGTTACCACTCCCACAAGAGGGGAAAACATACTGCACCTGATCATCACCAACATGTGGACTCTATGCTCCAGACCAGAAGTGTATCCCTCACTGGTAAGATGACACCATAGAGTAATTTCACTATATTCACATACCAACCCCAGCCCCTGCACAGAAAACCACAGTGAAAAAGTTGTGTAATGCAAATTCCATGTATTCCCATGAGGCAGGTTTCACACGTAGGAACGATTTAAGGTCACAGGTACATATCTCTATGTGGCACACACATACCTCATGTGTGCATTGAAATTACTGCTATAATATATGTCCTACAATAATAAAAGCAACACCCACCACACATTGACAAACTGTGTGACAAAAACACATATGGCATTTGTAGAATTCAAACCCCTATCTAACTATGTTATAACACTTGAGAGAAAAACATTAGCAGAGCACGTTATTTGCATTACTGGGAGGTTTCCCTTCTCCTGCTATACTTATAGGGTGCTGACATCATCAGTCTTTCGAAAGAGGAATGTACATCATGTAGTGTGTTCTTCCAGTTGCCAAAAGGGACATTTCTTTCTAAGAAAATTGCACACTCCCTAACCCCCCAAACACACTGAGCAATTGCAGGATTCAAACCCATACCTAACTATGTTATGAAATTTGAGAGAGACGCATTAGCTGAGTGCACTATGCAGGGGAGGTTTTCCTTCTCCTGCTATACTTATAGGGTGCTGACATCATCAGTCTATCGAAAGAGAAATGTACATCATGTAGTGTGTTCTTCCAGTTGCCAAAAGGGACATTTGTTTCCAAGATAATTGCACACACCCTAAACCTCCCAAAACACACACTGAGTAATTGCAGGATTCAAACCCTTACCTAACTATGTTATGACACTTAAAAAAGACACATTGGCTGAGCGCACTATTTGCATTACTGCAAGGGTTCCTTTCTCCTGCTATACTTATAGGGTGCTGACATCATCAGTCTTTCAAAAGAGGAATGTACATCATGTAGTGTGTTCTTCCAGTTGCCAAAAGGGCCATTTCTTTCCAAGAAAATTGCACACACCCTAACCCCCCCCAAAACACACACTGAGCAATTGTAGGATTCAAACCCCTACCTAACTATGCTATAACACTTGAGAAAGACAAATTAGCAGAGCACACTATTCGCATTACTGGGGGGTTTCCCTTCTCCTGCTATACTTATAGGGTGCTGACATCATCAGTCTTTCGAAAGAGGAATGTACATCATGTAGTGTGTTCTTCCAGTTGCCAAAAGGGCAATTTCTTTCCAAGAAAATTGCACACACCCTAACGCCGCCCCACCCAAAACACACACTGAGCAATTGCAGCTTTCAAACCCCTACCTAATTATGTTATGACACTTAAGAAAGACGCATTAGCTCAGTGTACTATTCGCATTACTGGGGGGTTTCCTTTCTCCTGCTATACTTATAGGGTGCTGACATCATCAGTCTTTCGAAAGAGGAATGTACATCATGTAGTGTGTTCTTCCAGTTGCCAAAACGAACGTTTCTTTTCAAGCAAATTGCACACACCCTAACCCCCACCCCCAAACACACTGAGCAATTGCAGAATTCAAACCCCTACCTAACTATGTCATTACACTTGAGAAAGATGCATTAGCTGTGCACACTATTCGCATTATTGGGGAGGTTTTCCTTCTCCTGCTATACTTATAGGGTGCTGACATCATCAGTCTTTCGAAAGAGGAATGTACATCATGTAGTGTGTTCTTCCAGTTGCCAAAAGGGCCATTTTTTTTCAAGCAAATTGCACACACCCAAACCCCCCCCCCCAAAACAAACACTGAACAATTACAGGATTCAAACCCCTACCTAACTATGTTATGACACTTGAGAGAGATGCATTAGCTGAGCGCATTATTTGCACTACTGGGAGGTTTCCCTTCTCCTGCTATACTTATAGGGTGCTGACATCATCAGTCTTTCGAAAGAGGAATGTACATCATGTAGTGTGTTCTTCCAGTTGCCAAAAGGGCCATTTCTTTCCAAGAAAATTGCACACACCCTAACCCCCCCCCAAAACACACAGTGAGCAATTGCAGGATTTAAACCCCTACCTAATTATACTATGACACTTGAGGGAGACACATTAGCAAAGTGCACTATTCACATTTCTGGAGGGTTTCCCTTCCCCTGCTAGACTTATAGGGTGATGACGTCATCAGTCTTTCGAAAGAGGAATGTACATCATGTAGTGTGTTCTTCCAGTTGCCAAAAGGGCCATTTCTTTCCAAGAAAATTGCACACACCCTAACCCCCCCAAAACACACACTGAGTAATTGCCGGATTCAAACCCCTACCTAACTATGTTAAGACACTTGAGAGAGACACATTAACAGAGTGCACTATTCACATTACTGGGGGTTTCCCTTCTCCTGCTATACTTATAGGGTGCTGACATCATCAGTCTTTCGAAAGTGGAATGTACATCATGTAGTGTGTTCTTCCAGTTGCCAAAAGGGCCATTTCTTTCCAAGAAAATTGCACACACCCTAACCCCCTCCCCAAAACACAGACTGAGCAATTGCAGGATTCAAACCCCTACCTAACTATGTTATGACACTTGAGAGAAACACATTAGCAGAGTGCACTATTCGCATTACTGGGGGGGGGGTTCTCTTCTCCTGCTATACTTATAGGGTGCTGACATCATCAGTCTTTCGAAAGAGGAATGTACATCATGTAGTGTGTTCTTCCAGTTGCCAAAAGGGCCATTTCTTTCCAAGAAAATTGCACACACCCTAACCCCCCCCCAAAACACACACTGAACAATTGCAGGATTCAAACCCCTACATAACTATGTTATGATACTTGAGAGAGACACATTAGAAGAGTGCACTATTCGCGTTACTAGGGGGTTTTCCTTCTCCTGCTATACTTATAGGGTGCTGACATCATCCGTCTTTCGAAAGAGGAATGTACATCATGTAGTGTGTTCTTCCAGTTGCCAAAAGGGCCATTTCTTTCCAAGAAAATTGCACACACCCTAACCCCCCCCAAAACACACACTGAGCAATTGCAGGATTCAAACCCCTACCTAAAAATGTTATGACACTTCAGAGAAACACATTAGCAGAGTGCACTATTCAAATTACTGAGGGGTTTTCCTTCTCCTGCTATACTTATAGGGTGCTGACATCATCAGTCTTTCGAAAGAGGAATGTACATCATGTAGTGTGTTCTTCCAGTTGCCAAAAGGGCCATTTCTTTCCAAGAAAATTGCACACACCCTAACCCCCCCAAAAAACACAGACTGAGAAATTGCAGGATTCAAACCCCTACCTAGCTATGTTATGACACTTGAGAAAGACACATTAGCAGAGGGCACTATTCGCATTGCTGGGGGGGGGGGTTCTCCTGCTATACTTATAGGGTGCTGACATCATCAGTCTTTCGAAAGAGGAATGTACATCATGTAGTGTGTTCTTCCAGTTGCCAAAAGGGTCATTTCTTTCCAAGAAAATTGCACAAACCCTACCCCCCCCAAAAACAAACACTGAGCAATTGCAGGATTCAAACCCCTCCCTAACTATGTTATGACACTTAAGAGAGACACATTAGCAAAGTACACTATTCGCATTAGTGGAGGGTTTCCCTTCCCCTGCTAGACTTATAGGGTGCTGATGTCATCAGTCTTTTGAAAGAGGAATGTACATCATGTAGTGTGTTCTTCCAGTTGCCAAAAGGGCCATTTCTTTCCAAGAAAATTGCACACACCCTAACCCCCCCCCCAAAACACACAGTGAGCAATTGCAGGATTCAAACCCCTACCTAGCTATGTTATGACACTTGAGAAAGACACATTAGCAGAGTGCACTATGTGCATTACTGGGGGGGGGGGGTTCTCCTGCTTTACTTATAGGGTGCTGACATCATCAGTCTTTCAAAAGAGGAATGTACATCATGTAGTGTGTTCTTCCAGTTGCCAAAAGGGCCATCTCTTTCCAAAAAAATTGCACACCCTAACCATCCCCCCAAAACACACACTGATCAATTGCAGGATTCAAACCCCTACCTATCTATGGTATGACACTTGAGAAAGACACATTAGCAGAGTGTACTATTCGCATTACTGAGGGATTGACTTTTCTCCTGCTATACTTATAGGGTGCTGACATCATCAGTCTTTCGAAAGAGGAATGTACATCATGTAGTGTGTTCTTCCAGTTGCCAAAAGGGATTTATTTTCAAGAAAATTGCACACACCCTAACCCCCCCCCCAAAACACACACTGAACAATTGCAGGATTCAATCCCCTACCTAACTATGTTATGACACTTGAGAGAGACACATTAGCAGAGTGCACTATTCGCATTACTGGGAGGTTTCTTTTCTCCTGCTTTACTTATAGGGTGAAGACATCATCAGTCTTTCGAAAGAGGAATGTACATCACATAGTGTGTTCTTCCAGTTGCCAAAAGGGACATTTCTTTCCAAAAAAAATGCACACACCCTAACCCCCTCCCCAAAACACACAATGAGCAATTGGAGGATTCAAACACCTACCTAACTATGTTATGACATTTGAGAGAGACACATTAGCAGAGTGCATTATTCGCATTACTGAAGGTTTCCCTTCTCCTGCTATACTTATAGGGTGCTGACATGATCAGTCTTTCGAAAGAGGAATGTACGTCATGTAGTGAGTTCTTCCAGTTGCCAAAAGGGCCATTTCTTTCAAAGAAAATTGCACACACCCTAACCCCCCCCAAAAACACACACTGAGCAATTGCAAGATTCAAACCCCTCTCTAATTATGTTATGATATTTGAGAGGAACACATTAACAGAGTGCACTATTCACATTAATGGTGGGTTTCTCTTCTCCTGCTATACTTATAGGGTGCTGACATCATCAGTCTTACGAAAGGGGAATGTACATCATGTACTGTGTTCTTCCAGTTGCCAAAAGGGCCATTTCTTTCCAAGAAAATTGCACACACCCTAACCCTCCCCCCCAAAACACACACTGAACAATTGCAGGATTCAAACCCCTATCTAACTATGTTATGACACTTGAGAGAAACACATCAGCAGAGTGCACTATTCGCATTACTGGGGGGGGGGGGGTTCTTCTCCTGCTATACTTATAGCGTGCTGACATAATCAGTCTTTCGAAAGAGGAATGTACATCATGTAGTGTGTTCTTCCAGTTGCCAAAAGGGCCATTTCTTTCCAAGAAAATTGCACACACTCTAACCCCCCCCCAAAACATACACTAAGCAATTGCAGGATTCAACCCCTACCGAGCTATGTTATGACACTTGAGAAAGACACATTAGCAGACTGCACTATTCGCATTAGTGGGGGGTTTTCCTACTCCTGCTATACTTATAGGGTGCTGACATCATCAGTCTTTCGAAAGAGGAATGTACATCATGTAGTGTGTTCTTCCAGTTGCCAAAAGGGCCATTTCTTTCCAAGAAAATTGCACACACCCTAACCACCCCCCCAAAATACACACTGAACAATTGCAGGATTCAAACCCCTACATAATTATGTTATTATACTTGAGAGAAACACATTAGAAGAGTGCACTATTCGCGCTACTAGGGGGTTTCCTTCTCCTGCTTTACTTATAGGGTGCTGACATCATCAATCTTTCGAAAGAGGAATGTACATCATGTAGTGTGTTCTTCCAGTTGTCAAAAGGGCCATTTCTTTCCAAGAAAATTGCACATACCCTAACCCCCCCAAAAAACACACACGAAGCAATTACAGGATTCAAACCCCTACCTAACTATGTTATGACACTTGAAAGAGACACATTCGAAAAGTGCACTATTCGCATTACTAGGGGTTACTCTTCTCCTGCTACACTTATAGGGTGCTGACATCATCAGTCTTTTGAAAGAGGAATGTACATCATGTAGTGTGTTCTTCCAGTTGCCAAAAGGGCCATTTCTTTCCAAGAAAATTGCACACAGCCTAACCCCCCCCAAAACACACACTGAGCAATTACAGGATTCAAACCCCTACCTATGTTATGACACTTGACAGAGACACATTAGCAGAGTGCACTATTCCCATTATTGGGGGGTTTCCCTTCTCCTGCTATACTTATAGGGAGCTGACATCATGAGCCTTTCGAAAGAGGAATGTACATCATGTAGTGTGTTCTTCCAGTTGCCAAAAGGGCCATTTCTTTCCAAGAAAATTGCACACACTCTAACCCCCCAAAACATACACTAAGCAATTGCAGGATTCAACCCCCTAGCGAGCTATGTTATGACACTTGAGAGAGACACATTAGCAGACTGCACTATTCGCATTGGGGGGGTTTTCCTACTCCTGCTATACTTATAAGGTGCTGACATCATCAGTCTTTCGAAAGAGGAATGTACATCATGTAGTGTGTTCTTCCAGTTGCCAAAAGGGCCATTTCTTTCCAAGAAAATTGCACACACCCTAACCCCCCCTCCAAAACACACACTGAGCAATTGCAGGATTCAAATCCCTATCTAACTATATTATGACACTTGAGAGAAACACATTAGCAGAGTGCACTATTTGCATTACTGGGGGGTTTCCCTTCTCCTGCTATACTTATAGGGTGCTGACATCATCAGTCTTTCGAAAGAGGAATGTACATCATGTAGTGTGTTCTTCCAGTTGCCAAAAGGGCCATTTCTTTCCAACAAAATTGCACACACCCTAACCCCCCCAAAACACACACTGAGCAATTGCAGGATTCAAACCCCTAATTAATTATGTTATGACACTTGAGAGAAACACATTAGCAGACTGCACTATTCGCATTACAAGGGGGTTTTCCTTCTCCTGCTATACTTATAAGGTGCTGACATCATCAGTCTTTCGAAAGAGCAATGTACATTATGTAGTGTGTTCTTCCAGTTGCCAAAATGGCCATTTCTTTCCAAGAAAATTGCACACACCCTAACCCCCCCCCCCAAAACACACACGGAGAAATTGCAGGATTTAAACCCCTTACCTAACAAAGTTATGACATTTGAGAGAGACACATTAGCAGAGTGCACTATTCAGATTACTGGGGGGGGTTTCCCTTCTCCTGCTCTACTTATAGGGTGCTGACATCATCAGTCTTTCGAAAGAGGAATGTAGATCATGTAGTGTGTTCTTCCAGTTGCCAAAAGGGCCATTTCTTTCCAAGAAAATTGCACACACCCTAACCCCCCCAAAAACACACACTGAGCAATTGCAGGACTCAAACCCCTAACTAACTATATTATGATATTTGAGAGAGACACATTAGTAGAGTGCACTATTCTCATTATTGGGGGGTTTTTCTTCTCCTGCTATACTTATAGGGTGCTGACATCATCAGTCTTTCGAAAGAGGAATGTACATCATGTAGAGTGTTCTTCCAGTTGCCAAAAGGGCCATTTCTTTCCAAGAAAATTGCACACACCCTAACCCCCCAAAAC